>NC_056523.1:312020423-312203625 GCF_019175285.1 Sceloporus undulatus | reverse complement strand
TTTTATTTTTACCCCGCCTTTCCAATTGCATGATCAAGGCGGCTTACAAGACAAAGAACAAAGAACAAGACAAAGAACAATTCCTGGAAGATGCCAGCCACAGATGCTGGCAAAACGTCAGGAAAAAAAAAATCTTCTAGAACATGGTCTCATAGCCCAAAAAAACCCACAAAAAAACTATAAAGCCAGCAAAACTTCAAAAGCATGCATCATGCATTTCACAATTTGCAGTTGGACCAATAATGATATTGATGCTTTGTAGATTATTTGTATTAAAAAAAATCATTGTAATGTTAACTGCTCTCCACTCCACCTATGGACCCCATGAATGAGAGACCTCCAAGTTATACTCTAGCAGTGGTTCTCAACCTTTGGTCCTCAAGGTTTTTGAGACATCAACTCCCAGAATCCCTGAACAATGAGCATACTGAATGGGACTTCTGGGAATTGAAGTCCAAAACATCTGGCGGCCCAAAGGTTGAGAACCACTACCTAGAGCTGTGGTTCCCAAACTTTGGCCCTTCACGTCTTTGGACTACATCTCCCAGAAGCCCTAGCCGTCTTGTCCAATAGGCAGGAATACTGGGAGAAGAAGTCCAAAACATCTGGAAGACCAAGGTTTGTGGATCGCTGCTCTAGAGCATCAGTAGCCCTGCTCAGATCTTGCAGACTGGGCATTGCAGTCATCCTCTTTTCCAGATGCCCTCCACCGTTTCTTTTTCTTTTTAATCTATTCTTATTCACATAAACAATATTTATTGCGCTTTATTGTATTTTGCTGCATGGCCAACCCCTCTGAATATCTTTTTAGTGGGAGCTTTGGTAACCCTGGATGAGAGCAAGTGTGATATAGTGGTTTGAGTGTTGGACTGTGACTCTAGAGACCAGGATTCAAATCCCAGCTCGGCCATAGACACCCACTGGGTGACCTTGGGCAAGTCACACTCTTTCCACCTCAGAGGGGAGGTTACTGGGTGAGAACTGGGTGTTATCTTGTACTTCTTCTTTTGAGCTGTTCTATTGACTTTGGCTGCTCTGGTGCTGCAACAAACCACAATGCCCAGAATCCCATAGTATTGAGCCGTGGCAGTTACAGTGGTGTCAAACCGAATTACCTCTCCAGTGCATACTCAGCCTTTAAGACTTGGGCTGTATCCACAGTGCAGAAATCATCCAGTTTGACACTACTTTAAGTTCCCTGGCGCCGATGCTATGGAAGTCTACGGTTTGCAGTTCTGTGCGACATTTAGCCTTCTCTCTGTCAGAGAGCTCTGGTGCTGCAGCAAACTACAAGTCTTAGGATCCCATAGCACTGAGCCGTGGCTGTTAAAGCAGTGTCAAACCGAATGATAAAGGCTACATCTGCACTGCAGGGATAATCCGGTCTGACACTGCTTTAACTGCAAAGTCTCAATGGTATGTATTTTTTTTTCTTTCCAAAAGAGAAAGACTTTTTGAAATATTACTCAAACATTTCCAGGACTGGAACCCTGCTCTTGCAAGAGTCCTACAGAAAAGTCTGGAACTCCTTACTCCAGTCCTTCACAGGCATCACCTTGTTGTGGTTTTCTTTGAGAGTCCAGCTCCTCCCTCCCTTCCTGTGATGAAACGAAACTAGTGTGGGTTTCTCCCTCCCTCCCTTCCCTGGCTGTGTTGTGTTGTGCTGTGTGCCTTCAGGTGCAGTGGTTTGAGCGCTGGACTAGGACTTTTACAGACCAAGGTTCAAATTGCAGCTCGTCCACGGAAACCCACTGAGTGGCCTTGGGCAAGTCACACTCTCTCAGCCTCAAAGGGTGCCAATGGCAAACCCTCTTCTGAACAAACCTTGCCAAGAAAACCCCAGAGTCACCACAGACGACTTGAAGGCACACAACAACAACAAACCAGTGAACCTATGATGAGGTGTTAGCAAGATTTAGAATAATAGAATCAAAGAGTTAGGAGAGACCCCCAAGAGTCATCCAGTCCAACCCAATTCTGCCATGCAGGAACTCACAGTCAAAGCATTCTTGAGAGATGGGAATCCAGTCCCTGTTTAAAAGCCTCTAAAGAAGAAGACTCAACCACCCTCCAATCAAGAGAAGAACAATTTGCTCAGAGGGAGGTTGCCATGGCCTTCCCCTAAGGCTGAGAGAGTGTGACCCCATCATAGGTTCGCTGCTGTGTTGTTGTTGTTGTAATCATAGAATTGTAGAGTTGGAAGAGACCCCAAGGGCCATCCAGTCAACCCCCCTGCCATGCAGGAAATCACAGTCATCTTCACAGAGTTTATCTTGGCCATGTTTCTTCAAAAAGGTGTGTGTGTGTATTTGTTTGCCATGGCCTTCCCTTGAGGCTGAGAGAGTGTGACCCCAATATAGGTTTACTGTTATTGTGTGCCTTCAAGTCGTTTATGGCAAATCTATCTTGGCCATGTTTCTTAGAGGTGTGTGTGTGTGTGTTTGCCATGGCCTTCCCCTGAGGCTGAGAGAGTGTGACCCCATCATAGGTTCACTGTTGTGTTGTTGTTGTGTGCCTTTAGGTCATTTGTGGCGAACCTATCACAGGGGTTTCTTGGCATGGAATCATAGAGTTGGAAGAGACGCCAAGGGCCATCCAGCCCAGCCCCATTGTGCCATGCAGGAACTCACAATCAAAGCAGCCCCTACAGATGGCCATCCGGCCTCTGTTTAAAGACCTCCTAAAGAGAGGCTGGGTGGCCATCCCTAGGGGCTGCTTTCACTGTGAGTTCCTGCATGGCACAATGGGGTTGGGCTGGATGGCCCTTGTGTGCCTTCAGGTCATTTACGGCAAACCTATCACAGGGTTTTCTTGGCCATGTTTCTTCAGAGGAGAGTGTGTGGGTTTGCCATTGCCTTCCCTTGAGGCTGAGAGAGTGTGACTTGCCCAAGGTCACCCAGTGGGTTCCCATGGCTGAGCCAGGACTGGAACTCTGCTCTTCCAGGAGTCCTAGCAAAGCCAAAGTGGGGAGGGAAAGGGAAAAGGGAAAGGGAAAAGAAAAGGCCTAGTTGTCAGCCTGGTCCAGATCTTCTCCTCCTCCTCTTGACTGAGGCAACTTGTCCCCACTTGCCCAGGCGAGGTGGCCTCTGATTGGCTGCCTGGCCCAAGGAGGGGGCAGGGATTCCACGGTGACGTCACTGGGAAACCCCCCGGCCGGTGCTGCTCTTGGCGCGCCAGAGCAGAGAAAGAGGCTGTCATTGCGCGGGAGGCAGCCAGAGCGAGAGAACCCCAGGATTCGCACTCGCCGCCTGGAAGCCGGGTCGAGAGCGGCTCAGCCCTCGCCTCCTAGAAATGATGCCGGGCAAAACCATGCGGAAAGCCGCCCCGACCAACCCAGCAGCCCCACTCCCTTCCTCGGAGGCAGGTAAGGAGGGCTTTCCACCTTTCCCAATCCAGGTTTGGGCTCTGGGACCGGGTTCGAATCCTGACTTGGCCATGAAAACCCACTGGGGAGGACCTTGGGCAAGTCATACTCTCTCAGCCTCAGGGGATGGCCAAACAAACGCACCCCTATGGCCAAGAAAACGTGGCAGGTTGGCCATACGCAACCTGAAGGCACACAACAACAACAACACAACCCCTATGCTGGGGTTTTCTTGACAGAATTGTGTCATTTCATATTGTTTTTAGCTGACGTTTTAATCGTTTTCACTTTGTAATTTTATATTGTTTTTACCTGACCTTGTTTTATTTTAATTGTTTTAATTTTGTGATTTTATATTGTTCTTCCTGATGTTTTAATTGTTTAATTTTAATTGTTTCAATTGTTTTAATTTTGTAATTTCATATTTTTTTAGCTAATGTTTTAATGGTTTTGTTTTAATTGTTTTAATTTTGTAATTTTATAGTTTTTAGCTGACCTTCTTTTATTCTAATTGTTTTAATTTTGTAATTTTATATTGTTTTTAGCTGACGTTTTAATGCTTTTGTTTTAATTGTTTTAATTTTGTAATTTCTTATCGTTTTAGCTGACATTTTAATGGTTTTATTTTAATTAATTTTGTAATTTCATATTGTCTTTAACTGATCATTTTAATTGTTTTGTTTTGTTTTAATTAGTAGTTTTATATTGTTTTTAACTGATCGTTTTAATGGTTTTGTTTTCATTGTTTTAATTTTGTAATTTTATGTTTTAGCTGATCGTTTTAGCTGTTTTAAGGCAGCATGTTTTCAGAATTGTTGTTGTGCCCCCTTTGGGGAGAAAGGCATGATAGAAATTAATTAATTATAAATAAATAAATATTAAAAGCTTTGTTCAGAGGGGTCTGTTTACAGCCATCCTCTGAGGCCGAGAGAGTGTGACTTGCCCAAGGTCACACAGTGGGTTTCCAGGGCTGAGCCTTGAGGGCGAGCCATATCCAAACTGGTCCTGAAAAGTTAGACCCATGACCTCCCTAACAGACTCTATCCATCTATGTGTGGCCTTCCTCTCTTTCTATTACCTTCTCCTTTTCCTAGCATTATTGCCGTCTTTTCCAATGATTCATGCCTTCTCACGATGTGGCCAAAGTATAACAGTCACAATGGAGTCATCTTGGCTTCCAGGCAGCATTCAGGCTTGATCTGTTGAAGGACCCATCTGTTAGTCTTTTTGGCCACCCAGCATCACATCAAAGGAGTATTTTGCCTTCCTGTGGGCTTTTCCCCCTCCGCTCCAACTTTGCTGCATGTCTTTGTCCCCGGAGCTTGCCCTGTTATACAAAGACAGAGGTCTCTGGCATTTTGTTGTTGTTGTTGTTGTGGTGGTGGTGGTGGTGTGGTTTGAGTATTGGACTAGGACTCCAGGAGACCAGGGTTTGAGCCCCCAGTCTGTCATAGAAACCTACTGAGTGACTTTGGACAAGTCATACTCTCTAAGAGGAAAGCCAAGAAAACCCCACAATAGGGCCACCATAAGTCAGAAATGACACAAAGTCACACAACATCAGTATAATTCTAATCATCTTAATCGGATCTGTCTCTTTCTCCCACTTCCATCCCCTCCATCCTTCCTCTCTCCATAATATCCCCCCCCCTTTGCTTTCCTTTGCATATTCTCCAAACTGTGGCCAGAACACTGTAGATAGCAACTCGGCCAAGTTTGTGACCCTCTTGTTGATCTTCAGGACCTGCCAGATGATGATCAGACTTTCTATTGTATTTTGTTGTTATTGTGTACCTTTGTTTCCAACTTATAGTGACCCTAAAGCAGTGGTTCTCAGCCTTTGGCCCTCCAGATGTTTAGGACTTCAGTTCCCTTAATTCCAGACTATAGGCCAAGTTGGCTGAGGCTTCTGGAATCTGAAGTCCCAAACAAATGGTTGAGAACCACTGCCCTAAGGCAAACCTATCACAGAGTTTTCTTAGCAAGATTTATTCAGAGGGGGTTTGCCATTGCCTTCCTCTTGAGGCAGAGAGAGTGTGACTCACCCAAGGTCACCCAGTGGGTTTGCATGGTTGAACTGGGATTTGAACCCTGGTCTCCAGAGTCCTAGATCAACACCCAAACCACTACTTTTCGCTGGCTACACTCCTTGTATTGGCAGAACACTAAGCCCAAGAATTAGGGGGCAGTGATCTGTTGGATTTACTTCTTGATTTGCTGGATTCTCTATTTGTCTTTGCAACCAGCAGTTGCCTTGTTTGAAAACTCCTGGAGGGGTGGGTCAGGGGAATTTCCTTAAGTCTACCTGATCCGCGGCTTTGTCATTCACATTAATGTCAATAGAAATTAGTGAAAAACTTGCAAACTTTGGGAAAGGGACTTTTTGTTGTTGTTGGTACAACAGCTTCTAGAATCCCCCAGCTTCTTAAGTGGCTGTAGGACTGCAGGAGTTGCCTTCCCAAAAAGTTACTACGGGTTGAGTCTCCCTTATCTGGAAATCCCCAAATCCAAAATATTCCAAAACCCAGACTTTTTTGCATGGGTGGCTGAGACAGTGACCCCTTTGCTTTCGGGTGGGTTTTTGGTGTACACAAACATTGTTTTATGCACAAAGTTATTAAAAATATTGTATGACAGAACCTTATGTATATAAGGTTTACAAGACACATAGGTTACACACTGTAAACCACTTAGGGAGTGCTGGTTCACTGATAAGGGGTACCGAAATATACTTGCAAATTCAGAAGCTCATCTCACCAGAAACATCACTTATGTGTAGAAACATAGGATACTAAGCAAGGCTGAAGTCAGACCATTTATCAGTCTAGTCCAGGATTATCTGCTGTATGTAGAAGCAATTCTCCAGCATCTAGGTGAAGCTGGCTTTCTTTTCCCCCCAGCCTATTACCAGTTATCCCATCTCTTTAACTGGGAATTTTGAGAAATGAACATGGGTCCTTTTACATGAGAAACAGGGACTGTGTCACTGAGACGCTGTCCCTTGCATAAGCATTCCTCATGTGTTGAGCTTGAAATACGGCTTATATTGTTGAGTGTTATCATCCGCTCAACATGTTGGATGGTGATGAAGCTGGGGAGTGGGGGGTAAGAGTACTACTAACTGCCTACCTCCAGCTCCTATTTTGACATGTTATTTAAAAGGAGGAAAAAAACAAATTCTATGCCAAAATGAGGGAAATGGGTGGGCTGTCAGCCTTTGGCATTCTGTGCCTAAACTTATTCTGTAGGTACTGCAAAATGCACCCGGGAAAATTTTTGCTTATGTTATTCAAGTGTTGTCACTTTAAGCAGTATATGCAGCATGGCCTAGTGGTTTGAGCAGTGTACTATGACTCTGAGGACCAGGGTTTGATTCCTCACTCAGACATGAAACCTTCTGGGTGATCTTAGACACTCTCTCAGCCTCAGGGCAAGGCAAAGGCAAACCTTCTTTGAAGAAATCTTGCCATGAAAACCCCATGATATGTTTGACATAAATTGGAAATGACTTGAAGGCACACAACAACAGATGGACAGGGGACTTTTTACATTATCCTCCCAGAATCTCTTCACTAGTAGAACTTAAGAGGATTCTGAGAGCTATAGTCCAAAACTAATTTTTCCAAGCCCTGTTGTTGTTTTTTAAGCCACTCTGCATTTTTTGCTTAAGCAGACTTTTCCTTTGACTTTGAGACTGAGATACAGGATCTCTGCCCTACCAAAACCAAAATATCTTTATTCATTTTTTAGGCAGGCCTTTGGCTCTTGATGGAGAAAGACCTTTTAATGGGCTGTGCTGAGTGTTTACTGTGTTCTGCATGTGTTTTAAACTGTTTTAATGTTGTGTTTAATTGTATATTTTGTATAATAATGGGCAGAATTCATGATCACAGTAACAAATGCATAACATAGAATTGTGCACCCATTACTCATTCCTATTCACAATCCCTACTTATTCAATGGTGTAGGAAATAAAGAGGGATTGTAAAAGTCCCCCAAACCTGACTTACCGGTTAGCAGCCACTGTGAGTGGCAGGGATCTGTTCTCCTGTCACTCAGGATGCAGTAGACCGATGCTTCCATCCAGCTCCTGCCGGCAATCTCTGGTGAAAGGAAGAATTACGACAGAGATCCTGCTTGTGACTGTTGCACTGGAGTTTGCTTACAGGAGTGGGGTGGAATTGCCTGTGTGTTGCATCCCAATTGACAAGAGAACAGACCCACATCACTTGTATTGGCTGATGCCTTGTAAGTTAGAATTGGGGGCAGTCAGGTCAGGAAACGCTACTTAGGCGGGTTATAAACTGCCGCTTTGTGGCGGTCTGCCGCCGCCGCTGTTTGCTCCGTGAGGGAGTCGCTGCAGCCAAACCGCACAGCTCCCTTACGGAGCAAAAAAGAAGCTCCAAAATGGAGCTTCTTTCTGCGGCGCAGCTATGACGCCGCGAGGCGCCGCTGCCGCACTCGCAACATCATAGGTGCCGCGACACCTCTGGACGCTATGCGTCCAAGACGTAAACATGGCGGCGGCTGTCTGGAACGGCTGTCGCCAAAAAATACGTAGTGACTATGTATTAGGGTTAGGGGGGTGCGGAAGCACCGCACCTTCCTAACCCTAATACGTAGTGACTACGTATTTTTTGGCGGCCCGTAACCAGCCCTAGTTAAATATAAATAGTTAGTTAATTAAGTAGCTGGTCTAAAATCATGGCCAATGTATTGCCTGTTTGTTGTTATGTGCCTTCAAGTAGTTTCCGACTTAGGACATCCCTAAGGGAACATTATCACTGGGTTTTCTTGGCAAGATTTGTCCAGAAGGGGTATGCCTTTGCCTTGCCCAGATCTGCCTGGGTTTGCATGGATTTCTGTGGCTGAGCAGGGATTTGAACCCTTGTCTCCCAGAGTCCTAGTCTAATATTTCAACCACTTCACCATGCTGGCTCTATTTTAGCTGTATTTTGTTTTTAATTTTAAGGAGCCTTGGGTTTCATGCTGGAAGAAAAAAGTGGAATATAAATTAAATAAATCAGTGGAATAGATAAAATAGAATTACATAGCTGTAGCCATTGGTATAGTTGACTAATTGTATGCTTACATTTTGTTTTTTACAGAATCTGAGGCAGTGGCAGAATGCGCATTGCAACTGTGCAAGATCGGAGACAAATGGAACCTCCGGCAGAGGATCCTTAACCTAATTTCAAAGCTCTTTTGTCCTGGAACATGAAAGTGAACAAAAGGAAATGAAAATGAGCAAGGAGAAAAAAGAAAAAGGATCCTTGGGAAGATCTGATTTTTTTTACATATTCCATGAGATGTTAAGAGGTGGAATGTTTCTGGGCATTTCTGCTGCCTATTTCCTGTTGCCAAGGAAGGCTCCTGTAATATGATTTCTTCAGATAACATTTCAGAAAGTTTGCTAGTGAATGGAGAGAACTGGAATTTACTGTTTACCAACGGCGTTGAACTGTGAAGGGCACTGGAAAAAGAAGGAATCTGGGAGTGGCGATCTCATCCAGAGTTCAATGTTCTCATTGCCGAAGTTTTGGAATCCACACAACTCAGCTGCTGTGCCATGTTGAAACTTTATGGAATTTTGTGCATTGCGAAGAGCAAAAAAACTTTTGTAACCTGGATTATCATACTGAGTGCAGATCAGTTCCTCAGCTCTTCCTAATACTTAGAATTTGGAATCCCTGGAACAAGGAATGTTTTGTTTATCTATTGTTTTACTGAATGAATGTATGTTGCTACACATTAATAGGTTACTTTCCAAAGCATTAAACTGAAATGCTCTTAAGTGGCAGGGCTGACGCTACTCTAGCTGTAGTGCTATTGTGCCAATATATGCCCTGTGGGTAGGAAGTTACATGGATTTTTATTGGAATTGTAATGGTTTATTCTTTGGTGTTTAACCACCACTAAATATTCCAGATGAATGTTCAAAGCATGCAAGAAGGTCTGCATAGGTAAAAGCTTCCTTAGCATTACAAAATGAGTTGTTCATTATTGATATCAGATAGAATATGATTTTCTCCGTCATGTATATCACAGATAGCAGGTTTCCTAACAGTGTTACAAGTACTTGAGTGGGATACGTTTTAGAAAGAAGGGAACAAATTAAAACTTACAGCTCCCTGTAGGGAAAAAAAATACACTTTTTTAACACTAGAAAAACAGCTGCATTGTTACAAATATATCAGCAAGATGAAATGTTACTGGCGATTTATAAAAAAAGAGGGGAGGTTAAAATGGAGAACTTTGTTCTGATGTAGAGAAGAGTGCAGGATCAGATGCAAGACAGGGGTAGCTGGTGGGCTCCATGTCAGTTGGGCAGTGCATTTGCTCTGGACTTCAGTCCAAACTTTAAAATAACTATCCAGGGTGTTGAACCCTACCTCCAGAATGAACTCATCACTTGGTATAGTTTCTTTATAATGCTGAGGCTGAAGCTTGGTGTAGATTCACCACACTCTTGGCATATGAGCCACTAGCCATCACTTGGGTCTCCTTTTGCACCCAGTTTTTCCATTCCAGCAAAAAAACTTGTCTACTCTGGCTATGGAGGAAGTTGCAAAAAAAGGATCAGCTGCCAGCACTGAAATGCACTCAAATTTTCTTATGTTTCGGCACACCACAGAGCTATATTATTCAGAACAAATGGCCCAATTGAGGTTTCTGAGTGGATATTAAATAAATATCAATATTTATTCTATACCGGTCTTAACTGTATTTTATGTCAAATTAATGAAAGGTACATTAGCCTTAAATGAAGTCAACCGAAAGATGCATTTGGACTGGCTGAGGAACAGCAATTTCTTCTGTCAACCAAAATGCAAAGGTTCTTCAGTAATAATTTAAGAGGTTCATTGCAGAGGTTCCCAAAATTTGGTCCTCCAGGTATTTTGGACTTCAACTCCCAGAAGCCCCAACAAGCTTGGCTAACAGTTAGGAATTCTGAGAGCGGGAGCACAAAACATCTGGAGTACCATAGTTTGGGATTCACTGGGTTATTACATCAATGCAACTGTATTTTGAAGCTAGGGAAATTTTAAAGCCAGGCTTTGATTTCCTCCCCTTTCAGCCTTTCACAGAAATCTAAATAACCAAAATTGTTGAAGTCACCAAGAAGTTGGCCCTTGTGTTTCCTACATCATTTTGGTTAACTAAACTACCATTTCAAAGTACTTTGATTTGCCGACAGTGTTTTTATTCGACTACACATTACCAAATTCTGGTCAACCTGTTCAAACAGATACCTGCGGAATTGTAAAGTGTCATTTGAAGTGAGTGGTGTCCAGTTTATTTATATTTCTTGTTTGTTTGTGGTGACTTTTTTTCACTGTAGAATGTGTGGATGATGGCGTGGTGCACAGCATATTGTTTTGCCAAATTTATGTCTTTATGACAGGAAGACTGTTTACAGCAGACGCTAGTTCAGTTCAGTATTTAAGGGGTGTATGAAGGCTCCAGTTCATGTGCATGATTCTTTCAAACAGATTTCCTTTGTTGCTTTTTACAAGGGTCTCCATGTATTTAGCTTTTGTCTTACAAATGTTGTTGTCTATTGTTTTGTTTTTGTAGTGCCACCTCATTGAATTAATAAAGTTCATGTGTTTACAAAAAAAGAAAGTAAACTCTGGAGTATAATTTGTTTGCAATTGGACCATGCAGACATTTGCATATCTCCTCTTGCAAAGAAAGATGATGCTGTACAAATAGAGCTCAGTTAACAGAAACTTCTGACATAAATGTTCCTTTCTACAATTCCCAGCCATCTCCCCCTTTCCTCTTGTCCTCTTTATGGCTTGTGGGTTTTTAGCATGTGCACAGAGAAGATGGTGAAGGAGGGCTGGAGAAACACAGGCTGCATCCACACTGCTGAAATAATTTGGTTTGACACTGTCAGGACTCAATGCTAGGGTATTCTGGGAAGTGCAATTTGTTGCAGCTCTAGTGCCACAACAAACTACACTTTCTGGAATTCCTTAGCATTGAGTCCTGGCAATTAAAGTGGTGTCAAACCGGATTGTTTTGTACAGATGCAGTCACAAACTTTTAAGTGTCCAGTTACAGCATGGTATGTGCCAAACAATGGAATAAACAAAGCTTGAGCTGGGGAAAGGGGGGATTTCCTTTAGTTCAGGGGTTCCCAAAACGGTGTGTGTATGTGTGTGTGTGTTTACAAAATGAAATTTGGGTCCCAAACACCACTTTAACTGCCCTGGCTCAGTGCAAGGGAATCCTGGGAATTGTAGTTTGCAGTGGCACCAGAGCTCATTTTTTTTGAGATGTCAGGATTTAATTTATTTTTAACTTTTGTAAGCTGTGAATTTTTAATGATTTTTGCTTTAACTGTTGTAAGCTGCCTTGGGGGAAAGGCAGGATACAAATAATTACAATCATAACCATAATGATGCCTTTCAGTATTTATAACATTTTATTAATGGTATTTTCTTGGGACCAATTGATTGTTCTGTCTGTGGCCAAGGAAGATACATGTATGAAGATCTGTTCTGCTGCTTTGGATGCAACCATGTTGCTATCAATTGCACCCAACACTCCTTTACTGCTCTGGCTGTATGGTTTGTTGGTACACAGGAAGCATTGCTTTTCATCACTAGATTTTGAAATAACTTTCATCATTACATAATTTTTTTCAATTCTAGTTTGGTCCTCAGAGCCATCACACTTCAGGGACATCTCAGCCTTGTCTGTGTGTGTTGTGTGCCTTCAAGTCATTTCTAACTTACGGCAATACTAAGGCAAAGCTATCATGGGGTTTTCTTGGCAAGATTTGTTCAGAGGAGGTTTACCTTCCCCTGAAGATGAGAGCATGTGACTTACCTTGAATTCCCCCTGGGATCACTGCCTCCTGTTTACATTATGGAGGGCTAAAACCTTGATTCGGGCATGAATTGTCTTCGTGACATCCCCCACTCGATTCAGTGTTCCACCCTCCAAAAAACCTCCTTCTGGGTTTGTGGCTCTCTCCACAATGAGCATCTGCTTTCCCACACAGTCCCTGCTAGCCACCTGCCTCCACTGCTGTGGGTGCCAGTTGATATGAGGTCAGAACAAGCTGCCCACCATCTATAACATGGTTAGACATCTCATTGTGACCTGAGTGGTGGCACTAGGCAAAGATCACATGAGAAGGCAGCTGCAGTTGTCACTATGAAGATAGCACAGGTAACGGGGGGGAATTCAGGGCCAGAATACTCCAGGGGCATCCCAAGGTATTCTACCCTGTAAAGACAAGCCCTTGATCTTATTCAATGATGCACTGCATGATCATGCAAAATAACATGTGTTGGGCATATCAGGAGATGCACCACCTTGAATTTGGTCCTTTTGTTTCTTGTGCAATAGGAGGAAAAAGCTTCAAATAACCCTTGATCTATGGACTTCTTGGGGTGGAGTCCACCAGAAAACACTACCTGGCCACCTGAGTGTTACAGCTATTTTTAAAAAATAGTGATGAGTAAAAACATTGCTTTCTTTTTTGCCTTTTTGGCAACCAGCTCTAAAGTAAACAAAGAGGTCATTACCATACATGGTTGCTGTTTTCCCCAGGTCTGTCCAAGGCATCATATAGAACCTTTTCAATTTCGCTCTGATATTTAAATAGCAGCATGGTCACTGACCGCATTATGACTTCTGTACAGGCAGATCAAACTAGAAATACTTGTTTCCTTGTGATGTGTGAGTCAGCTTCATTTGGTTACCTGGTACGCTTGTGTGTTTATTATGACCCTCTCAATGTGCTTTCCACAATGAGTCAGGTGCTGCTGGAAGCATGCATCTGATCAGAAATGGTTTTATTCGATCTAGGTGGAGCCAAACAAGGTGTAAACATCTGAGTACATTTTTTAACATGATAGTTTTTAGTACAGCATTTCTCTGCGGCCATAGGTAATGATAAAATAGAAATAGTCAAAGAATTCCCGTACCTTGGATTAAACACTGACCAGAGTGGAGACTGCATTCATGAAATCAAAAGACCAAGGAGATTATCAGATGGAGGGGGGAAAGCTGGGTGCAAAAGGCATACTCCCAACAAAGTTGTGTGATCGTGCTGAAGATTTTCAAACACATTGTGATTATCCAGGACTTAACCCATAAAGATCCAGGAATGCTCCAGCAACAAACTATTCCTGGGGTTTCCCTGAGAATGGTTTGTTGTTGGAGTATTCCAGGATCTTCATGGGTTAAGTTCTAGATAAGCATGACATCATCTGAAAATCTTCAGTGACTTTGCCAAGAGTATGCCTTTTTCTTCCCCAAAACCAGACAGAATGAAAAATCAACTAATTTGAGATATAGTGGAAGAGAAGAGTGCTGAAGATACTTTGGATGGTCAAAAAGACAAACAAATGGGTCCTAGAACAGATCGAGCCTATCCTCAACCTCTCTGTTTAAGTCCTACAAGCTCAGGTCCATAACCTCCCTGACTGAGTCCAGCCATCTGGCTTGTGGTCTTCTTTCCTTTCTGCTGCCCTCCACTTTTTCTAATTTCATTGCCTTTTCTAATGAATCTTTTCTTATGATGCTTCCAAAATGTGACAACCATGGAAGCAAGGAAGACGAAATTGAGGTTGTTGTGGACACACCATGAGAACGAAAGACTAAAATGAGTTTGAAAAGGCGAAGGGCAGCAAAAACAACAACAACAACAACAACAACAACAACAACAACAACAAAACAGTAAGACAAGCAAGATGGCTAGACTCAATGAGGGAGGTCATGGGCTTGAGCTTGTAAGACTTGAGCAGAGAGGTAGAGGATAGGGTGTTTTGGAGATGTCTTATCCATAGGGTCACCATGAGTCGATATTAACTCAAGGGCAACAAAGTATAAACATTCCCAGTTACCTTGTGAGTTTATTCTGATTCTCTTCTGGTTTATTCCAGTTCTGATAACATGCAAATAATAAAGAGTGGAGCCATCATTATGAACCAACACAAGACTGACTCTTCAGTTTCTTCAGTCTGACCCTTCAGTTTCAAAGAAAAGATTGAGTTCTACATGAATCCAAAAGTGGAGCCACTGTCCTTTCAGCTGCAGTTACACGTATTGCATATGGGCCAAAATAGTGTCTTCTGCATGCAAAAATGTCCCTAAAGGAGTGAGTTGACATCTTTATCCAGTGCAGAATGCTCACACTCAGTTCAAGATTGTAGAACTAGGATTGTATTGTGGGGTGCCATGCTACAAGGGTGCACATTGTACATGGATCATAGAATCCACAAGGGCCATCAAGCCCAACGCCATTCTCCCATGCAGGAATATACAATCAAAGCATTCCTGACAAATGGGCAAATCTCCAAAGAACGAGACTCCACCACACTCCAAGCAAGTTACTTCCACTATCAAAGAGGTCTCAGTGTCAGGAAGTTCTTCCTAATATTTAGAGAGAATCTCTTTTTCTGTAGTTTTCCTGTGCAGTTTATTGTACATTCATTTGCACATTTGGTTTCCAGATTTAATTGCACAATGTTGCCACTCATATCATACATACATTATTGCTTTTGGCCAATGGCCATTGCAAAATCAAAGTAATAATACAATACACATGGAGGCGGGATACAGACCTCCACTTTGCGGCGGTCTCCCGCCAGCGCCATTTGCTCCGTGTGGGAGCCGCAGCAGCCAAACCGCGCGACTCCCGCGTGGAGCAAAAAAGAAGCTCAATTTTGGAGCTTCTTTTTGCGGCGCCTCTATGATGTCACGAGGCGCCGCTGGCGCCTTTGCGACGTCATAGGCGCCGCGACACGTCTGGACGCTATGCGTCCAGTACGTAAAGATGGTGGCGCCCATGTGGAAGGGGCGCCGCCATCTTGTATGTATTCTATACGTACTAGGGCTAGGGGGGTGCGGAAGCACTGCCCCTTCCTAACCTTAGTACGTATAGAATACGTACTATATGGCAGTTTGTATCACGCCAAAATTTCCATAAAAACAATATACAACAAATTGTATCTTATAGCAAAAGTTTAACATTAACAATTGTGGACAGCTTAGATAACATGAATATGTTAAAATTCAGTCGAACCCTTTTAGATCAAATTATCCCCATTACAGGAAACAGCAATCTCTGCTATGTATTTCTTCCTAGTCTTTTTAGCAGCAAGGACAAACAACGCTACGCACCAGGTCACACATTTATTTGTGTCCATAAGGAGGAAAAGTACTTTTTCTTGAGAGTTCAAAAAGATTTTATTATTGATTAAGGGTAAAATAAAACGCCCCCTAGGATCCTTATCGATGTTGCCAATCAACACAACAGTTGTGTAGCACAATTAAAACCTAATTCTGCATGTGGAGATTGATGCTATGCAACCCCAATATAGAATCTCAGCCACAGCTATGTGGCTATTGAGGGCCAGCTGCACTAATTATACCCAGACCAGTACAATTATTTGCCTTTATTTAATCCATGTGAAGTTCAACCATTAAACTTTACTCAGGAGCCAATGGCCAGACACCTCTTGTGGCTTAGGATAACTACTTTTTCTAGTGGGTATAAGGGTGTATCCAGTTCTTATCTGCACAATGTTTTGTCGCAACTTCGCAAAAGCTACCATATACAAGTAGCCATTGATTGGCTGCAGGGAAGTTGGAAAACCTGCCTCAGCTCACCTCTGGCTAGCCACTTTTGTAATCCTTAATTTCTACAAGATCTATGTGTAAATAAACTGACAGAATTTTACCCTCTGCCAGCTCCAAATAAAATGTTGACCAGAAGGGTTTAGGGTAAAAATATTCAAACTTTTGTCCTCTAGGTGTTTTGGACTTCAACTTCCAAAGCCCTAGCCAGCTTGGCCAACATTCAGGAATACTGGGAGCTGAAGTCAAAAATATCTAGAGGACCAGTTTGGGAATCATTATAGACATTAAGTCAGTGTTACATAATTTCTTATACCTGCATCACAGGTAAACAGATTAGAAGTGTTCATGCTTGCATTTCTATTAAAGCCAATATGGAATCAAAACAATGAATTGTTTGTGATCAGTTTGAGCTGACAAATGAATTGTCAGTGATCATTCAGTTTGCACAGAATGCTAGTTTAGCATATGTGAACATGTAAGCCCAAGTGCAAGAGTCATGCACAGCCCTTTTCTACAATTTATTAGTATTTATTGAAAGTATTTACACCTCACACTTATGTTATGTGCATTCAAATTGTTTCCAACTTATGCATATATTCCAACCCCTATCGTGGGGGAATCGAACTCTGGTCTCCAGGGTTGTAATCGAACACTCACACCACTCCACCAGATCGTTCATCCTTCTGAGCTGTATCAATATTCTTTGATTTATCTAAACTTAGGCGCATTACAGACCACCCCTTTGGGGTGGCCTGTATCCGCTCCTTTCCCCGACGGAGGCCCCAATCTGCTGCTTTTCCAGGCTGCGGGAAGTGGCAAAAGGCCGCTTCCCAGCGGCGGGGAAAGGAGAAAAGGGTCACTCGGCCCCTTTCTCCTTTGTGTCACTGGTGCAGCCGTGTAAAGCCTGTGCCAGCAACACAAAACCAGGAAGGAGCTCCGTTTCGGAACTCCTTCCTGCGTCACGGAAAGGGCGCCACAGGTGCCCTTCCGCGGCGCCAGGACGTCACACCTGCACTGCCCATTTGGAGGCGGCGCAGTCGTGACGTCCTAATGGCGACACCCATGTAGAATGGGCACCGCCATTTTGTACATACTGTGTACGTACTAGGGTTGGGTTGTCTGAAAGAGACGCCCCCGGGCAACCCTAGTATGTACACAGTACGTATTAAAAGGCCCTTCTGGAAAGGGCCTTAGGTTTGTCCAAGAGGTCAGCATAGAAGAGTAGGTTCTGATTCTGGCTTATTCAAAACACAGGACTGTGTCACACTGGTGATTCATTTTCACTAAGTGGCAAGAAAACCAGTTTCTTTTTCTTCTGAAGTTTCTCTAGAAAAAGGCATGTATGTTTTAAATGATTGATTTTAATATTTGTATGTTATTTGTCATTTTAACTTGATGTGTATTTTAATTGATGTTGTTTATCTGTTCATTGTTGTTGTTCCCCGCCTTCATCCATGGGGTAAAGTGGGTAAGAAATTGTTATTATTGTTGTTGTTATTGTATGTTATGATATGTGGGCTGTGAGATCTTAATTTCATACCAATTACAATTTAAAGGGCTTGCATAATGTAGAAAAGGGCATTTACTTGGAAAGCTCTGCCACTTTTGCTAGCCAGAGAATCCCACTGTAGACATGGCAGCACAACAAATTTTTAGCAAGTGTTTAGGATCATGCTGTGAACTAGTTTAAATCCAAATTCTCAATCATCTTACGTGAGTTCTGGATGTAGCTGTTATGTCTGAAATGTCTGCACTACACAGGTGCAGGAAAGTCCTGAAGTGCATGCCGCCACCCATTCTAGGGTCAGGGAGCCCACACCAACCACACGATCCCTAACCCTAGCACAGCACGGCAGTGGCCAAATGGCGACATTCCGTTTACACGGGCACCACTATCTTGATATAATGGACGTGCAGAATCTGTACATTGCTGCACGTTGCGTATGTCACGAGTGTGCCAATGGTGCACTCGCGACATAAGCCAAGTGCTGTAAAAAGAACCCAGAAAAACTGGGTTCATTTTACTCTGGAGGGACGCCATGCCATTTGGCTGCTGTGGTGATCCTGTGGAGGGAAACAGGCTGCTGCCATGCCGCCCCTTTGGGGCAGTCTGTCCCTGGCCACAGTCCAGGGCCGGCTCTTCCATATAGGCGACCTAGGTGGTCGCCTGGGGTGCAGGAAGATCAGGGGCGCAATTTACGCCTCTCTTGGAGCGTGCGCGCACGCACACACAGCTCCAGCTGAGCCCAGGTTGCCAAACGCTCTTCTCCTGCTGCCCTGGGTTTGCTGGGCTGCGCTGCCCAGGGAAAGCCAGCCCACCCCTTGCCCCAAGACAGAGGCGCGAGTGCCGGAGGAAGAGGAGGAGAGAGGCTGGGAAGGAAAGGACTTGGAGGCACCCGAAAACAACAATAAGAACAGCCTCCTCCTCCTCCTTCTTTTGGCCCTGGAAGGTGGGGGGGGGGGGGCGGGGGGGGGGGGAGGAGCCCAGGCAAAACGGCATGGGCCTACCAAGGAAGCCTTGAGAGCCCAGCCGAGAAGGGCAGGCAGTTGGGGCTTCTGGCAGGACAGGTGGGTCCTCCTTTCCCAGCCTTCCCTCCAGGACTAGGGGCTCCCAAATGGAGCGGGTCCCCAGGACACACACTGCAGAAATCAACCCTTTTTTGGAGACCCCTTTAACTGCCCTGGCTCAATGCTAGGGAATCCTGGGAACTGTAGTTTAGGGAGACATTCTCTGTCAGCCTTCTCTGTCAAAGGGAGCTCTGGGGCTACAAGAAGCCACAGTTCCCAGGAACTACAATTCTGGGGATGATAGTTTGTTGTTCTCAACTTTATTTTTGCTGTTGTTGTTCATTTCTTTATATGAACCAGGGCAGTTAAAGTGGTCTCCAAGTGGATTATTTCAGCAGTGTGTTTTGGGCCTAAGAAGCTTAAGAAGTGTGTGTGTGTATACACACACACACATATACTCTGTGTGTGCATGTGTGTGCGCACATACACCTACTATATTTATGTATATATACACTGAGTCCTAGCAGCAAGGATTTCAGACTCCTATAGCACATAAAGCCAAAGTCCAAAACACAGTGCAGAAACAATCCAGTTTGAGACTGCTTTAGCTGCCCTCAGTGCTAGGGAGTTCTGGGATTTGTAGTTTATTGTGGCACCAGAACTCTGGCAGAGAAGGCTCAATATCTCACAGAACTACAGTTCCCAGAATTCCCCAGCACTGAGCCAGGGCAGTTAAAGCAGTCTCAAACTGGATTCTTTCTGCTGTGCACTTTGGACCTTGGCTTCCTTCTCATATTGTGGATGTTGCTCTTGTGTGCCTCCAAGTCATTTCTAACTTATGGCAACCTCATCCTGGGGTTTTCTTGGCAAGATTTCTTCAGAGGGGGTTTGCCCTTGCCATCCTCTGAGGCTGAGAGAGTGTGACTTGACCAAGGTCACCCAGTGGGTTTGCATGGCTCACCCAGAATTCGAACCCTGGTCTCAGAGAATGCTCCAATGCTCAGAATGCTCGAAGGCTTCCTTGCATGTGCTGTTGTTTTTCTCTCTCTTCTTCTATTCCCAATGAATTAGTAGTTGTGAATTTGGGTCTTGGAGTTGTGCTGATAAGCATGTCAAAACGTCCTCCATTTTGAGCATGACTGAGAAACATGAATTTATATTGTTTTTTATTAATGTTTTTGGCTTTTAGTTGGTTGTGTCCTCCATTTTTCTTGAATGTCCTACAATTTGTTCTACATTTTCCCTACACTTTGAGGGCCTACCGGGGGGGGGGGGGGGGGAGATATTTCTCGCCTAGGGTGGCCAAATACCTAGAGATGGCCCTGCCGCAGTCATACTAATTTAATACAACTTTAATTGTCTTGGTTTCATCGTACTAAACTACCATACTAGAGCTCTCTAGGAGAGAATTCTCAGTGCCACTCACCAAACCACAGATCCCAGGATTCTTATATATATATATATATATATATATATATATATATATATATATATATATAAATTTTTATTTCCAATAAAAACATATACAAATAAAACAAAATGCAGTTACTTATCATAATTCCCAGGATTCTAAAGGATGTGATAATGAAAATGGTATCAAATGGCTGTAATGGGGCATTAGCTATATATACTTGACTATAAGTCAACCTCATGTACAAGTCCAGGGCAGGTTTTGGGGGCAAAATTATGGATTTTGATATAACCAGTGTATAAGTCGCGGGTAAAACTTAGGAGCATGTAACAAAGGATGTAAAGGATGAAGCAAAGGAAAAGTAGGCCTCCAAAATGTAGAAAATTCTAGGAGGCATAACTGTTTGTGCCCACCCAAGGCAGGATGGATGAGAGAATAGAGGGTGAGTCAGTGCTTGCAGGACAGATTATGTTTTTGCCTTTCACCAGGGGATGGTTCCTTTATAAAAAAGGACAGTACTTACATTGACTTATGGATAAGTTGACTCAGGTTTTTTTTGGGGGGGGGTGTCAATTTTTGACCTAAAGTTCTAGGCCTATACATGAGTATATAAAATATATCAAAAGCAAAGTCCATCACTCAAGAGGAATTTGTCAGGGCACCTCCCTAAGGCAAACACCTGACCAGGAAATGTTGTGCCACTTTTTCACTGGTTGAACACCTTTGGTTGCTCTACAACCTTTGGACCTTTGAATAAACATTTGGTTTGGTGAACTCATTCTATAAGATTTCTCTACACCTGGGATGTGACAGCTTCTTCCTTAAAAGGGAACTGCTTTGAAGATCCTCTGGCTTCCCCAAAGGCCCCCCAGAACTGTCACTATGAGTCCAAGCTTTGAAACTTTGCTTTGTTGTTGTCAACTGCCATCAGGCCAGCTTTGACTTATGATAACCCTGTGAAAGAGAGGCCTCCAAGACACTGTTATTAACAGCCCTGCTCAGGTCTTGCAAAGTCAAGGTTATGGTTTCATTAACTGAGTCAATCCACATGTAATGAGAGTTTCCATGTTTTTTTCTTACTGCCTTCCCTTTTGCAAACGGAGGAGCTCCTTCCTGGTTTGCAGCGCCGCTTTGCGTTGCTGGGCGCAGCCTTCAGACAGCTGCGCCCAGCGAAGCAAGGGAGAAAGGGGCCCCTTTCTCCTCCTCCCCGCCGCCGTGGGGTGTCCTTGGGGCTTGAAGCCCCAAGGACACCCCTTTTCAGGCTGCGGGGAAGCGGCCTTTTGCCACTTCCCCGCAGCCTGGAAAGCAGTGGATCAGGGCCTTGGAGGCTGCCGGTCTGGCAGCTGAGGCCCCGATACACTGGGGAAAGGGGCGGGTGCAGCCCGCCCCAAACGGGCGGTCTGTAACCCGCCATTATCTTCTTTTCTAATGAACTAGGTTGTCTCATGATGTGTCCAAAGTATGATGGCTTTGGTTTTACCATTCTGCCTTCTAGAGCGGATTTAAGCTTACTTTGCCATCATTTTCATTTTCGGTTTGGCCATCCATTGTATTCCTAGTACTCTCCTCCACCACATTTCAGATGAGTTGATTCAGATTTCTTCACTGTCCATCTTTCACAACCATATGTAGAAACTGGAAATACAATGGGCCAGACAATCTGGAAGGTGGAATTCAATGATATCTAGAGTCTTCATAGCTGCCCTCTGAAGTCATAGAACATGACAAAAAACGTGTCACTGTTCTGTCATGTTCCCATTATAATTAAGTGATTATGCGAAAGATTATCACACAACTATGTGCTTGTCTCGCATCTATCTCATCAATGAATTCTGTAATTTTATATTAATTTTGTAAACTTGTATTAATGCTAAATCCCATTAATACTCTTCTGATAGTGCTAATAGATCATTATTAGTGCATGTGTGATACCTCATAATGATTCAATCACGCTATTATGATTTGTCCTATGTTTGCTGTGCAGTAAAATAACATCCTGCGGGTCAAATTTCCCTGAGCAAGAAAAGTCTGTTGTGTGAGACACTGCAGTTGAGGCTATCTCAAGGGCCATCCAGTAAAATTAATATTTATTCAACATTAATACCATGAATATATATAAAATATTATTTATTAAATTAATGTATGTATAGATCTAGCTAGCTAGCTAGCTAGCTAGCTAGACATGTATACATATATAGGTGTGTATATACACATATAAATATTATGCTGGAAGCTGCGTATGGTGCTGTATATTTTTATTTTGATTATGTGGGGTTATATGTACACAAACATTGAAGTATGTGTGGATGACAGGAAGCATGTGACTTATGTTTTGAAAGTATTTATAAATTGATGTGTACATATACAATAACTAAATTTACAATAAAATTTGAGGGAAAATGTAACTGTCTATGAAGAATTATGTGAATAATGTACCCCTAATATTTGAACTTAGTTATCTGTATTATAATTACAAACAATATATCTTGTGTTTATTTAAATAACACCATGAGAACAATTTTTGTATAGACTTTAGATAATTTTTATTACAAAGAACTGAAGCTTTATATTACTATATATAGGAGTTTATCAGACGGAGTTTTTGGCAATTTTTCCTGCCTATCGCGCAATGTTAGCGTCATGAATGTTGCGCAATAACGCGAAAGCGCAATGTTCTTCCAGACGCCATTCATTTCTATGGGAGCTCGTTGCGCAACGCTCCCATAGTTTAAGCGGCATTCCTCCCGTTTTTGGGCATTGTGGGCAAAAGTGGAAGCCAGGCCATGGTCTCCCGTTATCCTGCGAAATGGTTTGGTGTGGTAGGCAGCAGCACAACGTAACGCTAAAGTTACTGATTGCAAAGTTCCCATGATGCTGGGCTGCTTTTTGACCTCATTCCCTTCCGGTGGCCTTCCTTTTTCAGGACAACAGGGGGGGGGGGTTGCTCTGTCTTGCATGAACACCTAGGAGGCTGCCAATGTAAAGAACCCCCAGGGGTCATCCATTCCAGCCCCATTCCTCTGCCCTGCAAAAACACCTAGGAGGCTAGAAATTTAAGGGGCCCCTAAGGGTCATCTATTCCAACCCCATTCCTCTGCCCTGCAAGAACACCTAGGCGGCTAGAAATTTAAGGGGACCCTAAGGGTCATCCATTCCAGCCCCATTCTTCTGCCCTGCATGAAATCCTAGGAGGCTAGAAATTTAAGGGTCCCCTAAAGGTCATCCATTCCAGCCCCATTCCTCTGCACTCCTTTTTTTTGTGTGTGTGTGTATGTGTGTGTATATATATGTGTGTGTGTGTGTGTGTGTATTCTGCGTGAATATGTGCAGAGATATATATGTGTTTGTGTGTGTGTTTTGCCTTGATGTGTGAAATAGGACACGAGAAATCAAGGGGACCCTAAAAGGGCATCCAGTCCACCCCCTTCTTCTGTCCCGGAGGAATAAATGTGAATATAAAGACGCATGTGTGTTATCAGCTGTTGTGGATACTGTGAATATGCAGAGATATTTATTGGTATGTGTCTCTGGCATATATGTGTATATTTGTCTTGTCTGCCTGTATTTATAAAGAGGGGTGTGTGTGTGAATGAATATATATATATATATATATATATATATATATATATATATATATATAGAGAGAGAGAGAGAGAGAGAGAGAGATGTGTGTGTATATATATATGGATGTGTGTGTGTGTGTGTGTTCTATATGCATATGTTTATGTATATGTATATGTGAGGGGAGTGGGGTCTGTACCTATAGGTAAATCTAATCTAATCTATGCAAGGGACCCCAAAGGGTCATCCAGTCCAGCCCCTTCTTCTGTCCTGAGGGAATACATAGGATCGCAGAGATGGGAGAGACCCCAAAGGGCCATCCACTCCAGCCCCTTCTAACCCTAACCCTTCCCCCCTCCTTTTTGTTAAAGAGCCAGGCACAAAATGCCCCAAAGCGTGCTCATTTTGTCAAACACACCTCTTATGATCTGCCCTTGGCCCCATTTTCAACCCCAAAATGCAAGTTAATGCATCCTGTATCCCCGACTCCTTGCCACCCCAGAATGCCTCTTGCACATGTAACAACAACAACAATAATAATACTAATAATAAATTCATCACCTCGTAAATGCCAGAAAAGGATGCGATTGTCATGCATTCCATGCTATCCCTGCATTCCTTGCAAAAGCATGTATTGTTTTGCCAATTGCCTAATTGACAACAGCTACAAACGTAACATTCGCATGTTACATTTGCATTTTAGCATGGATTCTCCAAGGAAAAAAGTGCCCTTTTATTGTTCCCTTTCCCTTTCATCAGCTGACTTCCAGCAAAGGGATACTGTTGCAAAGGGCATATATATATATATATATATATATATACATATATATATACATATATATATATATTCCTCAGGAAAAAACACAACAAAACATGCGCTCATTTTGCCAAAAATAGTTTATTTAAAAAGGGAGGAAAGTGCCTGATGGGAGCTCTGTTCATGCCCTGCCTTTGACCTGACCTGAACTGCCTCCTTTCCTCCTCCTTACACTTTGCCATTGCCTTCCACTGAGGCTGAGACAGAGTGACCTGTCAGTTCCAACTGACCCATGGAATCAGTTGGGAATAAAATGGAAATGCAGCGCAGGCATTCTGACTGTAGCACCCGCAGATAACACAAACAATAACAACAACAACAACAATAATAATGGCGCTTAAGTTCCAGGAGCAAGAAGAAAGCAAGCACCCCAAAAATCATGTGCTGCATCCATTTCCCTACATCCCCAGCTTCTCTCTACAGCCCTATTTCCCTGGGCAATCCTCCTCCTCTTCCTTCCTTCCGACCCTCACCTCCCTTTGAGCTGCCCTGGGTCCTTCATCCTCCTCCTCCTGCTCCGTTATAGGATGCTCTGTGGCTCCCTTCTTCCCACAGCTCCTTCCTCCTCCTCCTCCTCCTCCTCCTCCTCCTCCTCCATCATCACTTTCTCCACTCTCCCCCCCCCACCAAAAGCCACCCTAATTTCCTCTTTTGCCTTCTGTCACCCTTTGCATCCAAGTTCCCCTTTTTCCTTCAGCTCTTTTCTTCTCCCCCTCCCCTCCGCTAAATAGGACCCTAAAGATGGGGGGGACCCCCTCACTCCCCCGGAAACACAAAGGTCACAATGCCACCAAAGCCTCCAAAGGGCATGCGCAAGGATTTTGATGCGAAATGCTTGACAGAAACGGAAGGCGCTGGTGTAGTGGACAGCTCCTCTATGCATGGTTTCGCATCAAGCAAATCGCAACTTTCGCGCAATTGTAGCGCTAACATAACGTTACGGGGGAATGACGGAAAAGCAAGCAATGTGGTAAGACATCGCGCGAAACAGTCATTTTGCAACGTTCTTTACACTTCCTTAGCGCAATTGCAGGGTCCTAAACTTGATTCTGATAAACTCCATAGTGTAAACATATACACTATATATACATTTACTGTTGTGATCCGCTTTGATTCCCTGTGAAAATTAATAAATTATTATTATTATTATACACTTATTATTATTTAAATAATTTTACAGAACAAATTATCAATTGTAATACTGATATATATCTCATATATGTATACATATATGTGTGTGCGTATTTATATACATATATGTGTATATATATATATATATATATATATATATATATATATATATATATGCGCATATGCAAACTGGTGCTCGTACGGGCAGTCCTGATGGAAGGTCTGCTGTCCCTGGGGATACCACTGCCGTTGGCGCTTTCGGAACGGGGCTTGAGACAGAGTTGACATACCGTGTTTCTTGGCTGCGGCTTTCATCCGGTATTTAAAGTTCAAACTGTTGTCAGTCTCCTTATTAAATAGGCCCACGTTGTCGAAGGGCATGTCTTCGATTGTGGCTTTAGCGTTCGGGTTCAAATCTGACGAGTGGAACCAAGCATATCTCTAAGAGCGATGGCTGCGGGCATGGTCTTGGCTGAGCAGTCTGTAGAGTGGTGAGCCGAGGTAATCAGCCAGCTGCCAATAGAATGGGCCTCATCTCTAACCTCTGTGATGATACACTGGCAGTCCTCAGGGACGTCAGGGATAATAGGGGAGAACTTTTCCATCGAACATTGGATATAGGCCCCCATGCAGGCATTATAATTTGCCACCTTGAGTCCTAGGACTGAAGAGGAATAAGCCTTCTTGGCTAGGCCATCTATCTTTTTGGCTTCTTGGTCCGCCAGAGAGGTAGCTGTCTTTGGGGTGAAAGACTGCTGGGAGCCCTCCACAATAGCAGAATTTTGCTTCGCATGGGTCAGCAACCGCAAAGATTGGGACGGTGTAATCCTGTATAGGGTTTCGATTTTCCTATTTGCAGGTGTCAAAGAGATCGGGGCGTCCCATGAGCATTTAGCAATCTTCTCAAGGGACGGAAGCAACGGGATCGAAGGTGGAGTCAGTACCTTGCCATGAATCCATCTTTCTATGGGATTGGCGGCATCATCCTCCAAGTGAGTGACTTGAATGTCCAGCGTATTAGCCATCTTAATGATGTGCTACTAAAAACCGGGACAAAATGTAGGG
Organism: Sceloporus undulatus; assembly: GCF_019175285.1. Lineage (NCBI taxonomy): Eukaryota > Metazoa > Chordata > Lepidosauria > Squamata > Phrynosomatidae > Sceloporus > Sceloporus undulatus. Next base: position 312,177,162 of record NC_056523.1, on the reverse strand, counting down.
CAAAATTTAGACCAAAATATAGGACAATTATAGGATAAAATTTAGCCCAAAATGTAGGATATTTAAAGTCCTCCATTTTTCTTAAATGTCCTACATTTTGGGTTAAATTTTATCCTACAATTGTTCTATATTTTGGTCTAAATTTTGTCCTACATTTTGTCCCAGTTTTTAGCAGAGAATTATGGCAGCCCTAAACGCACATCGTCTGTGGGGGAGGCAGCACCCGGATGGAATAACTCCTGTGGAGATTGCGGAGCAACCTAATCTGAGGAATCAATCTGAGAAGTATGAGGTTCTCCTCTCAGTGAGCCTTCATGGTCAGATTCAGAGGTATCGGGATCCAAGACTATCTGGTCATCAGAATGGGTCTGAATGGCTATGGCAAAGGAGTGAAGAGTCAGGACTGATGAGTGAGCTGAAACTGCTGGTGGAGAGGAATGTGACCTCAAAGCCAACCTTGGTCTTGGAATTGAAGGCACAGCCGCCTTAGGGCCCAGGCAACTCTGGACAACTTCTCTGCTGACGGCGAGAAAATATCTGTCTGCCTCACTATCATAGTAATAGTCAGGCTCGTCATGAGAGTAGGAGTGATGGACCTCGCCTTCATGGGAGCGGGAGTGATGAACCTCGGGCTCGTGGGAGCAGGAATGATGAATCTTGTCCTCATGAGCCTGAACTCAAGGAACAGGAGCCAGGCTCCTATTGGTTTGGGGGGGTGAGGAGGAGGCACTTCTGCTCCTCGGTGTTGGGAACTACAATTACCAGCTGGCACCGGGAGCAGACATGTCTTGGAACTGGCCGTGCCATGCGGCATAGCTAACTGGTTCAGGGGCTGGGAGGCAGTACCTTCTCTCCTCCTAGCCTCTGATTGGTGGAATGGGCTATTTAAGAGCCTCGTGGTGCTATGATCAGTGCCATTCCAGCCTGGCTCTTCCAAGGGGCAGGTCGAGCCGAGCAGTTACTGAGGCACCTGGAGGAGGATTCTAAAGGGTAGTTACGCTGTTGGCAGCGGCTAGCAGTTGAGCCGTTGGCGATATCGGTGTTCCTGTCCACTCCCCCCTCCTCTCAGAGGTTTTAGATTGGCTTTTGGCTGTTTTGCCCATCTCTTACTGTTGAGGCAGCTAGCCCCCCCTCATTTTGATCCTATAGCGGTTGGATAGTTACAGCTTATCTCCCTTCCCAGCTTTTGTTGAACTAGGGTGATGGTAAAAGATCTTTGGGTCCTCTTACTCATTTCTGAGTTGGGCTATAATGCTTCCTCAACAGTCCAAGCAGAAGGCAGTGGCGGCCCGCCCTACCACACCAGGGTGGACATAGCACACAAACCTAAGAATCAGCGGCCACTGACTACAGCAACTGAAGCATCAGCACCTCCTACTATGCCAGTGCTGAGTCAGGAGGCTGTTGAAATCTGAATCGTTCTATCACAGCCTTGATAACAAAAGCAGCAATTACCAAACAGCCAACTGTGAGTGAACGCAGACGGACTGAAAAGAGAGGGCGAGTGCAGCACGTTTCCTCCTCTAACAGGTCCAGGTCCAGCAGCTCTGACAGTTCTTCCAGCCCCTCCAGCTCTTCAACCACCAGCTTGGAGGTCGGCACTGGGTTGAGCAGCAAGTGCAAGGGTTGGAAGCATAAGCGCAGAGCCAAAAAGAAAAGCAAAAAGTTCAGATTCCTCGAAGGGGGAGGGTGAGTGCTCTGAAGCATCCTTGGGAAGGGATGGCTATAGGCTGGAAGAAGTCTTGGTCCCGGGTCTACCTTCTTGAGCCATTAGGCACCTAGGTTTACAGGGTGTTTGGGTGGACACTCAGGCCTCTGAGTTCCCCAAGTTTACCTGGGATGAACCCCCCTGGACTTCACCTGTTCAAAGAAGTCAGAAAACAAATCCCCAGGGGTTGTTATGTTGATGTTTTCACCTTGTTGAGGCCCAAAGGGGAAGAGGCAGGTGTGGTTACTTCCATTAAGAAGCCTAAAAAGGAACCCAAGGCCCCAACGGCTGAACGTTCCTTTGTTAATTGGTTGGAGGGATTCAGAGTTTTTATGAGGATGGTGGCCATGTCTTATCCCAAGCGTGCTTGGTACCTTGTCAATCATATGCTCAATCTTCTGAGAGCAAAATCCATTGGAGGAAGAAGCAGCAGACATTGCTTACGACGCTGCCAGCGAGCGTCGCAGAGTGCTTCCAAGCGGTGGGACCTCACTGAATACATGGCTGCCTGTGGTTGGGCCTCATGCCAGGTCCAGGGGCTTCTCCAAGTGGGTGGGCAAAAGAGATCCACACAGGCTAGTGTGCTGAGAGTTCAACGCAGGCAAGTGCGTGCGCACCCAGTGCAAGTTTGATCACTTTTGTGAGCTGTGCCTGGGACTCCATGCCAAAACAGTGTGCTCGCGTCCAGCAGGATCTCTCCAGCCCTTTCACTAGGGCGCCCCGCCCAGGCAGCCTCCAGCAAAAGGGATAGAGCCTTTAGCTCTGAGGCCGGGTGGTTGGGGACCCCAAAATGAATGTGCTGAGGCTGCCTGGGCACCTTTTCCCCTGACTCCTACACCTGTGCGCCACAACCACGTCCCCCTCCTCAATAATTATCCTTATAGAGAGGCAACCACCTTCCTTGCTGAAGGCTTCACGTGAGGTTTCCGTATCCCGGTGCTGGATCCTTGCTTCCCATCTGATGCCCATAACCTAAAATCTGCTTAGGACATGCCCCAAGTTCTATTGAACAAGATTAATAAGGAATGTGAGGCTGGCAGGGTGGCGGGCCCCTTCCCCCACCTACCTATGCCCAACCTAAGAGTGTCCCCCCTTGGTGTGGTACCTAGGAAGACCCCGGGGGAATACCTCCTCATACACCACCTGTCCTATCCCCCAGGGTCATCCGTCAATGATGCTATCCCCCCAGAGGTTTGCTCCATGCATTATGCCTCTTTTGACCATGCAGTTAGACTTGTACGGTCCTGGTGGCAGAGGGCCTTATGGTGAAATGCGACATCCAGTTACCCCTTCTGTTGCTACCTATACACCCTGATGATTTTTCTGCCTCTTTGGCTTCAAGTTTGAGGGACAGTGGTATTTTGATAAGGCCACACCAATGGGCTATTTTGTCAGTTGTGCCACTTTCGAGACTTTTAGTTCCTTCTTTGAATGGGAGGTAAAGAAGAGATCCACTTCTCCCTTGGTCACCATTACCTGGATGATGTCTTGTTTTTAGGTGAGGCTAAAAGCTATGGTTATGTCAAGCTCTTGGCCACTTTCACCACCCTGGCCAGCGAATTAGGCATCCCGCTGGCTGCTGAGAAGATGGAGGGTCCTACCACGTCCCTAACTTACTTAGGTATTCAATTGGACTCAGTGGCTGGGGTTTCTCAGCTGCCAGAACAAAAACTTGTGGCCCTACGATCTAAGATTCAAACAACTGCCAAGGCCCATAAGGCTACCTTGAAGGAGAGTCAGTCCCTCCTAGGTCACCTTAGTTTTGCTTGTAAAGTTATTGCACCTGGCAGGGCTTTCTGTGTATGGCTGGCCAGAATCACTGCGGGACTAAAAGCCACTCACCATCACGTCTGCCTCTCTAAACGTATAAAACAGAACCTCAATTTATGTGAAGGGTTCCTCAGAGATTACAATGGCATATCTCTATGGCAGCAGCCATGGGATTTGGGTCACAACCTCCAGATGCATTTTGATGCTGCTGGGAGCCAGGGTTTTGGGGTTTCTTTCAGGGACATTGGCCTGCTAGTTGGGGAAAAGGGGGATTCTCCATGACCTCACGTTCTTTGAGTTGTTTCCCATTGTGGTGGCAGTACACATCTGGGGAGAATTTTTTTTCCTAATAAAAATTTCCTGGCATGCTTTATGCCAAGGCCAGGTGGGCTCCTATTGGTTTGGGGAGGGGGGGAGGAAGAGGAAGCACTTCCACTCCTTGGTGCTGGGGACTACAATTCCCAGTGAGCATCGGGAGCAGAAGTGTCTTGGGATTGGCTGTGCTGCGCTGTGTGGTGTAGCGGATTAGTTCAGGGGCTGGGGTAGGCAGTACCTTCTCTCCTCCTAGCCCGATTGGTGGAATGGCCTATTTAAGGGCTTTGTGGTGTGCTGATTGGCGCTATCCCAGCGACACTCTTCCCTGTTGTAAGAATGGGTTTGAAAAGAGACTAAAGGGACAAAGTAGTATAAAATGTTTCTATCTAAATACTTAAAAAGGGTAACAAAGTAGTATAACAAAATCACATTAAACCCATATATACAAATGATAGTAAATAAAGCATAACAACAATGGCATACATAATAACAAATAGCACATAATATAAACTACGTAACACAAGCATAATATAACAGAAAGAAAGGCTAAGGATAGAGTATTTGATGTACAGCGCTGTGTAAACTTACAGCGCTTTATAAATAAAGGTTAATAATAATAATAATAGAGTGAGCAAAAGGGAGAGATAGCTCACTACAAGGCTAGCCTTATTAAGGGTGAAAACTTAATTAGAGCTATACACACACAGGTGAAAGTCATCTACACTCAGGAACCCTACATTAACCCTATAATGGTCACCAACCTTATAATGACTCAAGTGTAGAGCTTGTTATTATTCCAACATTCCCGCCCTCCTTCCCTCTGTGGGTTTTCTGGGCTGCACAGTCACAACTTTTCAAGAGTGGTAGCATAGATCTTGGATCTGGTGAGTGTGGCTTCCAGGACTGTGCAGCACTGGATCAAGAGTCCATTGGGGACCCAGGAGCCCAGCTGGGCCCGTGCGGTGTTACCATTGTGGGGGCAGCACCGATTCAGCATAAGCTGGTGACTAGGGGCAGAGAGACAAATATGCAATCAGACGGTTACCTGAGTTGCTAAAGGGCGTTTCACCGGTTGCCCCTATGTCATCCCGAAGCTTGGCCGTGACTAAGCAACTGGGTTCATCAACCAACCAGGGGTTGATTGATGACAGATCCAGACAAACCCTACTTTTCAGCTGTTATATGTTAATAAAGTTGTGGCTTTTCCTTCCAACATTACGTGTTATTTGTTTCCTTTGTGACTCCCCTACATGACAATGGAATTGCATTGAAACTGTTGATAGTACACACATTCCTGCGTGTCCACCCATTGGAAGAAGAGAGGATTACCTCAACAGGAAACATGGGTATTCCATAGTTCTTCAAGAAACAGTGGATCACACAGGAAGATTTGTTGACTGTTTTTCAGGATTTTCAAGTAGAAATCATGATGATTTTATATTCTGGAATTCGCCATTATGTCAAGTGATGGACAAAGGAAGATTTGTTCCTAGAAATCCAACCTTAACTGTTAATGGTGTACAGGTACCCCCTCCTATAAGAGCAGATGGGGCTTATCCACTCCGAAAGTGGCTAATGAAGCCATATATCTCTGTACAAGACTATAAATCCTTAAATTTCAATGTTACCTTAAGCAGGGCAAGAAACATAGTTAAACATACCTTTAGAAGACTGAAAGGGAGGTAGGCCAAGATGGCGGCTGCTGTGGTGCCTGAGGCTGAAGCCAACCCTGAGTGCTGAGCTGGAGGCAGCTGATGGAGAGGATTGATGGCTGGGGTTTCGTGGTGTGGCAGCCTCCCATTCTTAATCTCCATCAGGGCTAGCCTGGAAGAAGATGCTTCTCCCTCCATAACTGTCATCTTCCAGTTTATGAGGGAGCTGACCAGGCAGGCCCAGCTCCATTAGGGCTAGCATGAAAAAGAAGAACCCTCCCTCCAGTCCATCTGCCTTGGTCCAGGCCTCAGAGGGAGAGAAGAATGATGGATCTGATCCCTCCCCCCCTCACCATTCCCTTCTTTTGTGTTGTGTCTTTTTAGATTGTAAGCCTGAGGGCAGGGAACCGTCTATTATTCCCTCTGTTGTAAGCCGCCCGGATTCCCAGTGATTGGGCGGCATATAAATAAATCCTATTATTATTATTAATGCCTGCCTTGCCCCCAGCCTCCCCCCCTCCTCCTTGCTCACAAAGTGCTCAGTACTTCAGCAGAGGCAAGGTCCCTCATCTTGTGGCCAGGAGTCACAGCGAATCAGGGTAAGTGTGCATTAAGAAGAGGCACCCCACATTGACCAGAACTCGAAAACCATGTAGCAGACATGGTGAGTGAGCATCGCCAAAACTGTTATGTAGTGACCCGAAATAAAATATGTTTGTTTGCACTTCAGTGGGCCAAATCTAACCCGGATCACAGCAACTGATTTAAGGCCACTGTATCCTGGTGTACTAGATTCATGGGAAGGCATAATATGGTACTGAGGCAAAAGACAAAAACTGCCCAAAAATTATTTGGAGATCTTGATAGCAAAGTAAATAGTTTCCATCAATACATAATACAACAGTGCACTAAACATGGCTATGCGTTAAGTAGTATTGGAAATATGGATGAAACTCCGATGAATTTTGATGTTTGGAAATAAAACTGTCCATCAAAAAGGTGAAAAAACAATTTTAATTAAAACAACAGGACACGAGAAGTCCAGTTTTACAATGGTACTACGATGCAAAGCTGATGGCGCCAAACTGAGAACAATTATTTTTAAAAGAAAAACAATGCCGAAACTCATGTTCCCTGTTGGTTGTTTTGTACATGTGAATGAAAAAGGCTGGATGGATGGAGAAGGGGTAAAGCTATGGCTTGATAATGTATGGAGCAGGCAACCAGGTGGACTTATTCACAAAAGTAGTCTACTGGCATGGGATATGTTCAGGGCTCATTTAACTCCCAGCACCAAGCAAAGGCTTGCAAGACTAAACACAGATGTGGCAGTTATTCCTGCAGGATTGACATCGTTGGTACAGCCACTGGATGTGTGCCTAAACAAGCCATTTAAAGATCGCATTTGAGAACAGTGGAATGAATGGATGGTTATGGCAAAAAGTCATTCACAAAAGAAGGAAGCATGCGTGCTCCACAGTTGGATGTTTTGTGCAAGTTTGTCATAAAAGCTTGGAATGATATTGATGCAGAAACAGCAATCAAGTCTTTCAAGAAGTGTGGTATATCACATTCATTAGATGGTATGTAGGACAACTACTTGTAGCATGATGAAGAGGAAGCCGAAGCTGAGACCACACCATCTGATATGGAATTCGATCCATACGATGACTGCCTTACAAATGTATCACAAGATCTCATTGATGTACTTATGATATCAGATGATGAACAGGAGGATTTTGAAGGCTTTTAAAGGGAAACTGTCATGCCAGCAAAACCTGTAAAAATACTGTAGTTTGCAGTTATGATGGGCACTGCTAACTCGCCAGGGACTTGCCCAGCACTTGATCGCTCTCTATTGTTTGTTATCTTCCTCCTATCATCATCAGTTCCAGTTTGGTTGACAGCTTGGAAAACAAACAGCATGGCAGCTCCCATGCTGTGCTTATCCTTCCTTTCAGCTTTAGAGTGAATTAGGAAAAGTTTAATCCACTTGCACTGTTTTATGTTTACATGTTTGATGACAAAACAGCCTTATGCTAGAACATGGCCACATAGCCCGAAAAACCCACGAAAAAGCCTTATGTTTATAAGTGAGGCTTTTCCAAAGTACCTGCATGTCATAAGCATTTGAATTAAAATTACCATATTGAAATCAAATCTGATGTTTTAATTATTTTGGTGTGTGTTGGAAAAGGGGTAGTCTTACACAGTGAGTATATCCCAAATTCTCTATTTTAACTGGAAAAGTTGGGGGTCGTCTTATATGCTGGTAAATAAGGCATTTAATTTATCTCAATTTGCAAGGAAGGTTTATTGTTAGTTTTTCTTTTTACTTGTTTTGCTTTGTTAATTGTTATGTATTTTGATCTGTTAATTTTGCTGTTGTTGATTTGCTATGTATTTTTATTGCTATTGTTAATTGTTATCTTATTTTATTGTTATTGTTTGATGCACAGCTATGTTATATTTGTTTATTTCATGTTTATTGTTATTGCTTGTATTTGTATTATCCCTTCTGTTGCTGCCCGGATTCCCAGTGATTGGGCAGCATATATAAATGTTGTTGTTGTTGTTGTTATTAATGATGATGATGATAATAATAATAATAATAGGTAATATTACACAACTGATATTTTACATAAATGATTGCTTCTTAATTTTTAGATGTTGTTGGCAATGTGAAAAAGGAGGCAGGAGACAGATGACCACAGTAAGGATGAAGAAGGTAAATTTGGATGTAGTAATTTCTAATGTTATTCGTAATAAAAGTTACCACAAATTATACGATGTAAACCACACTTTTTTGATAATGTTTCAGATTCTATGGAAGGCACTTTAGGGGGGAAATCTGATGGAGAAGGTTTGAAAACTATGTATTAAATTTATTGCATTATTACAATTTTAATTATCTATAATTTAATGTATATAACATGTTATTGCAAGGATAAAAATATCCAATGAAATAATTGTGAGTTCTGATGAAGAGGATGTTGAAGATGCAGAGGGGGAGATCTTGGAGGAGAAAGAGACTGAGCAAGAATAGGAGTAGGATGCAGTTATATAAGATATTGTACAGTATGTAACAACTACACTTTGTAATAATATTATGGATGCATATTTTTGTATACAGTGCGCTTGCGCCATGGGCAGATGCATTTTAAGTGGCTTCCAGCTTATACGGAAGCCACTTGGGGAGGAAAACAATGCGCTCCGCCACGTGCATGAGCCCCATTATTTCCTAAGGGGCTTGGGCATAGCTGGATTTTCCCTTACGCGGGGGGATCCAGAACGGATCCCCCGCATAAGGAGAGGTCCCACTGTACATTAAATTGTTAGATTTTTAAAAATAAAATTGGAAAAATATACAATTTATGTTGTTTACATTATTCCATATTGTTTTAAAATTATACATAAAATTATTTTTAAGGAGCAATGTATAAATGGTAATAATAAATAGAAGTGTTATTGATGCAATCTTTTTTTAAAAAATTCAGGGGAAATGACTTCTGCTTCAATGGTTGGACCATCATCAGCTAAGGATAATACTCAACCAATTACCAATTTTTGGTAGATATAGGTTTGTATTGGGTGCTTCATTTTTATTTTTAACTTTTGTGTCTTTATTATAAAGTGAGTGGAGCAAAAAGGACCAAAACAGATAATGGAAGATCATACGAACCAGGATGGACAGGATCATTTGACATGACTGACTGAAATTGGAAAGCGTTATGCACATTGTGCAATGAAAGTGTTGTGTGCCGCACATCAAGTGTCCTTCCACCACCACCACCCCCATGGCCCAGGCCACCCCAGAGGCCAAAAAGGCCCCAAATGGCCCCATGGGGCACCAGGAATAAGGGCCCTTTCCTTCCCCCCAGGCCAGCAGCATACCTGATGGCTACTGCTGCCGCCCCAGCCTGCTCCTCCTTGCTCTTGCTCCTCCACGCTGGCTTGGAAGTTGGAGCACGCCCAAATAAGTAAGCAGAGGGCTGGCTCCTTGAGAGGGCTGGCCAATAGGGGGCAGGGCAGACCAGCAGACCCCGCCCCCTGCCAGCTCCACCCCTGCTGCACTCCCTGAGCTCAACACAGTATAAAAGGGAGGCAGCAAGACTGGTAGCCTGGAGTTGGGCAGCCACCCGGGAACTGGGAGCGGGAGGGATGGGACGGTGCTCGCCCCCAGAAGGCGGGACAGTCCCACCTGTTCCCGTGATATGGCAAGCCTATATGGGAGTGAAAAGGGGAAGGTGAACAGGCAGAAGGATATGTGGGGGTGACCAGTCTCTAAAAACGTTGATGATAGCCGTTAAGACTCCAGTGGCCAAGAGACATCTCTTTGGAATAGCAATCATGGCCATTGGCTTTTTAGAAGTTATTTCTATGTTTCCAGTCCTAATTATTTTTTAATGGTGATAGGCAAATATATAGAATTCCTGGCAAACAAGGCTGTGAAAAAAATCATCACGGTTACCCCACAAGGGCCTGCACAGACGGCTGCCAACACTACACCTGCCATGGCCTCAACTGCTCCCAGAGTAGACACTGTTCCTGGCCTTAAGTCTATGATAAGAGGGATCTGTGAGGTGATTTCTTATTGGTCATTTACCTCAGTGTTTTTTTTTTCTTTTGGTCAGATTCCTTTAGCTGCAAACGCGGGAACCGAGACTCCTAGACAGGAGAAAAGAGGCATAACATTCAACTTTTTATTCCTTGGCGGGGAAGATGAGAAGAAAGAAGAAAAGCAAGAGGAAGAAGAAATAGAACAGGAGGAAAGAAAGCAGAAGGGCAGGAAGGCCCGTGACAAAAAGGATAAATTTTCCAAGCCAAGACTAAAACTTTATACTGTTAAATGTTCCATTTGTTCAGTTAAAACAAATGTTCAACATACCTCACATATGTTCCAAACCTGACTGTATTTATTTTTTAATTGAACAGTTGTTGTAAAGGATTTCCCAGATATGTACAGCTCTACTGTAAACATTACTTTTGTATTACATAAAAGCAGTCATGTTTTGCTTCATGATGAGTAAAACCAAACAGACAGAACTTATTATAGGACTGACACCAAAAACATGACTTACAGACATGAGATAGAACAACTTAACAAAATGAAAATGTATATAGTTGCTTTGTGCCTTTTACAGTTTACAGTCTATATGATGTTTACATGCTTTATGCAAAATAAATGCTAAGTATGCCATCCTAGATTAAAAAAAAATAGGGTAGCAAGGAAAGGTGGCCTGAAAGTGTTTTTTAAATATTTCAGCTAGCAGCATTTTTCTCATTTAAAAGCTCAGATTTCTTTTTAATATTTATATATCTCTTCTGAGTTGTAAGAAATAATTTTTTGTTTGAAAATACTACTTAATTATGATTTTGTTTTAGGAAGTGAAATTCTTTGTATTCAGCACACATGTTCAAAGGTGATGGTACTGAGGGTTAGTCATAAATCATTAACGTTTGCAACCATGTCTCCCAAATGAGGAAAACATATACATTCACATACTTTCCAAGACAGTGCTCCTGCTCTGAAATTCCTCCCCCTTGCCCTGAGGACTCCCAGGCCCTCAGATGTGGCAACTCGACCCACAATTGAGGTGCCAGATTAAGCATCCAGTTTTGCAATGTAAAAAGCATAATTTCAGATGCTGTTCAGTGGCAAAAGCATCCAACCAGACTATTTGTTATTCGGAAGACCTGCGACTGGATCTTCCAGTTATTCCTTTGGATTACATCAAGCCACAAGACTGACAAATAGTTTCATTTAAAGATCTTCAGTGCTGCCGCAACCTTTTTATGATCCACGCTCAAAACAAGGCAGCAGATCCTATCTGATCTTGGAAGCTAAGCAGGGTCAGCCCTAGTGAGTACCTGGATGGCAGACCACCAACAAATCTCAGGTGCTGGGGGCTATATTTCAGAGGCAGAAATTGGCAAACCACCTCTGAGTCTTCCTTGCCTAAGAAAACCCTATGAAATTCGCGGGGTAATTTCATAAGGGACTCGCACTCAGAACAAGCTGGAAGACCAATAATTTAGATCAGGAATTGAGGAACTATATTCCAGTCCCTTTTTCTGGCCACCCAAATTCCCCAATTTCTTTAAAGACTCAAAACAAAAAATTAAGTTTTTTTCTGCTTTAAAAAAAGGCCAATAAATGCCCCTCTATCTGGAGTAATGTTTTGCATCAACCCACAACCGCAATGTATTTAAATCAGTAGAAACCAAGTAAAATCATCTGAGAAATCCAGGAATGAGAACCAGAAATAGACTCCAATCACTTCCAAGGCACATTTTCTGCTTAAAAGGTGGCCTGGAGCCAGGTAAATATACAGTTAGAGAGACTTAGGGTAAGACAAGCCAAAATGGATTAGCAAATTCAGATGAGTTTAGATGAGAGAATTCTGCAAACCTAGATGATGGCTGAGGTAAACAAAATACCTCAGATTGACATGAAACGGCTTCCACGATATTATAAAGGGGACAATATTGAGTCCTTCTTTACCAACTTTGAGAGAACTTGTGAAGAATTAAACATAAAAGAAGAAGAAAGGATGAGATGTGAGGTCACAAATTAGTGGTGGTCTGACAGAAATTTATGCAGAAATGAGGCCAGATGAGGCTCAAAACTATGAGTTGTTTAAAGACATGGTAAAACAACGATTTGGATTAACTCCAGAGCACCACAGAAGGGAATTTCATGTGATTAAAAGAAAAGGGGATGAAACATACACCCAGATGGGATGCAGATTGGTTTATTTATTAAAAAGTTGGATTGAGGGGTCTAAAATAACAACAAAGACGAGTTAAAAAGTCTAATAGGCTTGGATCAGTTTTATAACGTCATTCCACAGGAATATAGGTGGTTGGTTCAGGACGAGCAGCCTAAAACCATAGCTGAAGCAGCCATGTTACTAGATACATTAGCTTTAATCAGGGAAGATAGTAGAAAATTGGCCAAGACAGAGGAGAAATCTCCAGAAATTGAAAAATGAAATCCCCAAATCTGGCATACCTCAAAAGAGAGGAATAACAGTGGTAACAATTTTCAACCTTGGCAGCAAAAGAAAACACCTGAAACCGAGAGGAAAAGTGTTGTGTCGAGAGAATATGACCCTGAAGACCATAAGAGAGACAATTGGTCTAAGAAAGAACGGACAAACTCTGGTAACAATTATTATGTTATGAATATGGAAAACCAGGACATTTTAGACACAGTTGTCCAAGAAATCATAATAGAGATGTAAAATCAGCTTATTGGATAAGTACAGTTAGGCCTACAGATAAGAAAGGCTGTCATAGAGAAAGTGCAGAACCTGCAGTTACCATGGAAACGACAGTTGAGAGACCAACTGACGTGTGCGAGGCCCATTGTCCCAGGCCATGTCTATTAATCACAGTGATACCTCATAAAATTGAGACCACAGTTCATAAAGAAAAGATACAAATAAATAAATCCAGGGGTAGGCAACCTGCAGCCCGCGGGCCGGATGCGGCCCAGCAAGGCCTTGGGACCGGCCCCAGCCTGGTCCTGCCGCCGATTGCCGCCGGAGCCTTTGGCCTCTCACGTGAGGGCGTGGGGCCTTTGGACCATCAGGAGGAGGTGGGCAGGGGGGTGGCAAGCGGCAGCCAAGGGGGCAAGTGGTGGGCAAGGGGGGAAATTGTCTATAGAAGCCTCCAAAACATGCATTTATATTAACATTTTTTTAAAAAGCAGCAAAAAAATTTGCGTGTCCTTCATTTTTATAAAAGTGTCCTCCATTTGAAAATTGTGTCCTACATTTGTCCTGGTTTACTTATTTAATTAATTTTTTTAAAAAAATCATTTAATTATTTACTTTTTTGGCTTCGGCCCCCCAGTTGTCTGAGGGACAGCAACCCGGCCCCTGGCTCAAAAAGGTTGCCTACCCCTGAAAATCTTATAAGTGGGTGTTCCATGACTCAGGTTCGAAGTGTGTATAATCAAATCACACTTGATACAACCCCAATATCTGTGCCCAAATGAGCAGATATTTATAAAAGGGCTAGGTGGTCCTGTGTTTTCAGTGCCAGTTGCCAAATTAACATAATATTTAGAGGACATGAACTGGAATGGAGATTTGCAGTCTATGATTCCATTCCGATAGACTGTCTTATTGGCAATGATCTTAGACACATTCAGAGAAAGGAAGACTCCATCTCAAACGATCTCTTGCGGGCCAAGGCAAACGGCCTCTACTCTATTCTCATTTTTCTTGATTTGTCTGCGGCCTTTGACACTGTTGATCACTGTCTCCTGGTTGATTTACTCTCTGACCTTGGGTTCTCCAACTCTGCTCTCGACTGGTTTAAATCTTACTTGTCAGACAGATCTTTTGCAGTGGTCATGGGTGGTCAGACTTCGTCCTCTGTTCCCCTATCTGTTAGAGTTCCCCAGGGCTCTGTCTTGGGTCCCCTTCTGTTCTCTCTATACACACTGTCTCTTGGTAAACTCATCAGTTCTTTTGGTTTTCTGCGGGCAGGGAACCGTCTAATTAAAAGACTGTATGTACAGCGCTGTGTAAATTTACAGCTCTATATAAATAAAGGTTAATCATCATCATCATCATCATCATCATCATCATCATCATCATCATCATCATCATCAAGGGGTCAGCTACTGAAAAAGCTAAGAGAAGGGAAAAATTAATTGGAACCCTTAAAAAAGAGATAGAGGATTTAAAGACAGAAAATCAAACATTACAGTGTCTCCACAAAAAAGAAGCAGAAAAGTTGGTTGTGTTGGAAAGGAATCTAGATTCTAAAGAAAAGACTATTTCAGATTTAACCATGGTCATTTCTGATATGAAACATTCATCAATTCATGCTGATGAAAACCTAATCTGGCTACAGGGATTGCTTGAAGAGACAACCAAACGAAAAGAGGCCTTAAAGAAAACAAAGAGCTATAAGACCAGCTGGCCAACTATAGACAGAAATGCTTGCAAAACAAGCAAAAGTAATGACTACAAAGTCAAGGAAAGCTGATAATTTATTAGATAATACTATCAACAAGTTTATGGCAATGATGCAGATGATATGGTATATTATTAGTTCACTATGTATCAGACTAAAAGATCCCGTTGGTAGCTCTCAGTCAGATGAACGTTCTGCCCTTCCAAGACTAGTATATGGTTGGGAAGCAAATGACAGGAGAGCCAGTGGGGGAAAAAAATTATTGGCATGGCCGGTGAGTGATGCCAGCCAGGGGGAAAAAAGATCCAGTGGCAGAGATGAGACCTGAGTTCATGATTACTTTGAAAAGGTGCACTTGGTGGTCTACAGAGGAAGAGTCTGCAAAAGAAGATGTAAAGATGGCTCAATGTCTACAAAGACTGGGTCCAGTAATACAGCTAGAGAGAGGGACTGTTTGCCAGAGGTCATAAGAGATCTACAACTGATAAAGAAAAGAATCAACATTTAAAAGTACTGATTTTATATTTTTTAAAAAAGTTATCAAAGGGGATAATGATATTTGCAACAAACAAAACAAACAAACAAGCTTCATTTATATACCGCTTCATACTACCTAAGGCAGTGTCTAAGCGGTTTACAACTGTAAGCTAATTCACCCCCAACAATCTGGGTACTCATTTTAGCGACCTTGGAAGGATGTAAGCCTGAGTCAAGCTTGAGCCCTTATGCTCGTCTTGAACTCACAACCTTGTGGTTTTGAGTGAGTGGCTGCAGTACAGGCACTTAACCACTGCGCCACCAGGGCTCCTATGTTGAGAGTTTATCCTGATAAGGTGTGGATGTGCTGGACCTATAAAAATGTGATAACATATATGTGTGATATGATAAGATGTGCTATATACCTGATGTTCTATATATTTTAGATTAGTGGTAAGCATAATTTATTATAAAACGTTTATGAACCCACATAACTGTTGAGTTACGTGTGTCCATAAACTTATTGAAGAGGGGTGTGTGTGTGTGTGTGTGGTGAACCTCAAGCTGACCAATGAGAAGGCAGCTAGAGCTCAGCCAATCAGGGGCTGGCAGAAGAACTGGAAGATTCCATGTGACAGCTGGTTTTGTCAGTTAGGGTTGAGAATTCTGAGGGGGAGGTTTCTGACAGTTGGAGGGGAACAGTTAAGCCTGAGAGAAGGGGTGTGTTCTGGGAGTTCCTGAGGGAACAGATTAGTTGTTGATAGACCATGGAAGGGTCTGAAAAGTCCAAAGTGGGATGGTGTTAGGTACAAGCCAGACTCTGAAATAGGAGTTTGGTCAGTTTATATTTGGAAGGATAATAGTGCCTTTGTGGCTGAGTTAATATTAAGAGTCAAATAACAACCTGTAACTAAATAACCAAGTCTAAAGTAAGAAGTCAACAATAACAATTTTGAAACCAAGTTAAAGTTTATCTTCTTGCCTTACAATAAACTTTTGTTATTACTTAAGAAATACGTGGCCGGTGTTTTACAATCAAACTACACTACCAAACAGTAGATAGGGGTGATGTTGGCCATCATAGGAGAGACTTGTGGGTGGACGTCACATAAATTGGTGACAGCGGTCAGATAAAAGGCCCAGGGTGTTGCCAGCAATAAAACTTAGTTGTGTGCGTTACACTTGGTCTGTTTCATTGGTGCTTACACAGCTCACGAGATGTCCCTTTGAGCCTTTGGGCTCTACCTCTCTGAGACTACTGACACTCAAAGTGTCTTTTCTTGTTGCCATTACCTCAGCCCAGTACTTCTCAAATAGTGGGGCGCACCCCCCAGGGGGGGGGCGAGGCTCCATAAAGGGGGGGTGCGAGGCTCTGTAAAGGGGGCTCGTTTGACCTCGGCAAATACTGTCATATTGGATTTCTAGATCGGATCATCCGACTCACTCACAAGCGGCGTCCCACACGGCGTTGGTTGCCTAGCAACTCTACGGCTGGAGAGAGGGAGCAGCGTGGCGTGAACACTGGAGATTGTTCCAGCGCAGCCCCAGTAGCAGCCCGACGCGGAAGACCACGTGACCACCAATGCACGTGACACATGCAAAGGACCCGATTGGATAGACATGATTATTATTATTATTAACCTTTATTTATAAACCGCTGTAAATCTACACAGCGCTGTACATAAATTTTTTAGTCAGACGGTTCCCTGCCCTCAGGCTTACAATCTAAAAGACACGACACAAAAGGAGAAGGGAGTGGTGGTGGGGAATAGGATCAGGTCCAGCAGATCTTCTCCACCTCCGAGGCCTGGACCAAGGCAGATCGACTGGAGGAAGGGCTTGGCTTCTTGATGGATGGTTAAAAGGAGGCTTCCTGGGTCAGAGAGGGGTTCACCTCTGGGAATGCTTCTCTAAACAATATAGTCTTTAATTCAGTTTTGAAACTGGGCAGAGAAGTGATGAGGTGTGCATGTGGGGGAAGAAGGTTCCAGGAGTAAGGGGCAGCAAGCGAGAAGGGACGAATTCAGGAGGGGGCAGTGGTAGTCCTACACTGTGACAGGAGACCTTGACTACAAGAGCGGAGGGTGCGAGTAGGAATGTAAGGAGAAAGAAGGTCAGATAAGTAAGGAGGGGCCAATCCATGGAAGGCTTTGAAAGTCAATAACAAAAGCTTGTACCGGATGCGGAAGGGGAGCCAATGAAGGGAGGAGAAAAGAGGAGAAACATGGTCAAAGCGGCGAGCAGATGTGACAATACGGGCAGCTGAATACTGGACAGAGATTAAAGGATGGAGGTGTGAAAGAGGAAGCCCTGTCAGAAGGAGGTTACAATAATCTAGTCGCAAAACCACTAGGGCATGGACCAGAGTCTTGGCAGTAGAGATTGAGAGGAATGGACGGATCTTGGCAATGTTGTGGAGAAAGAATCTACAGGTCTTGGTGGTGGCCTGGATCTGGGGAATAAATGACAGAGAAGAGTCAAAAATGAAGCCAAGACTGCGGGGTTGATGAACCGGTTGAATAGAAGTGTCGTCAACAGAAACAGAAAAGGAATAATGAAGGGTGGGTTTAGGTGGAAAGACGAGAAGCTCATTCTTAGACATGTTGAGCTTCAAGCGCCGAAGCCGCATCCACTGAGAGATGGCAGTCAGACCAGAAGAAACTTGCTGTTCAAGCCCCGTCGAAAGGTCAGGAGTGGAGAGATACAGCTGAGTGTCGTCGGCGTACATATGATAGGAGAAACCAAAAGAACTGATGAGTTTACCTAGAGACAGTGTGTATACAGAGAACAGAAGGGGACCCAAGACAGAGCCCTGGGGAACTCCAACAGATAGCGGATGCTCTATCCTGATTGGCCAAACCCGCCCGTGTGACTTTTAGACCCGGAAATCAGTCCTCTGTACAGAAAAACGCCTAAAATAAAGGACACATAAAAGGGGACACTGCCGATTCAGCCAAAAAAGGTCAGTGTTCTGATGAAAAGGCTTTTATTATGCTTTGAAACGCGTCAACACGACCTGTAGGGGGCATTCATCCATCTATGCCTTATTGCCATTGCTCCACAACTGATGTAGGTGTGGCTCATTTTTATGCTTTTAATCTTTGTATTTTACAAATTTCTGACAATTAAAAAGGATCACTCTCAGTTGCATCCTCTTCTCTTTGTAGACACGAAGTGTAACAGACCCTCAAGTGACATCATGAAAAAATTTTTTAACAGGGATGAGAAGACAGGCGGAGAGAGAAGGAGAGAATGAGATAAAAGAAAGTCTTCCGAAGGCTAAGACGAGGAAATATGACGAGGCGTATGTAGTGCTTGGCTTCACTGTGACTACAGTGGGAGACGAGGAAAGACCGGTGTGCTTACTATGTCTAAAAATGTTGGCAGCGGACAGCATGAAGCCAAATAAATTAAGTTGTCTCTTAAAGACATTACACCCCAATCACGCTAATAAGCCGCTTGAGTTTTTTCAGCGAAAATGTGTCGAATATTGCAAACAATCATCCCACTTTCTGACTGCTACTTCAGTAAACAAGCGAGCATTGTTGGCATCATATAAGGTGGCGTACCAAATTGCTCAGTGCAAAAAACCCCACACCATAGCAGAAGAGCTGATACTGCCTGCAGCATTAGACATGGTCTCTGTCATGCTGGATGACGCAAGTGCTGCAAAAATAAAAACTATCCCTCTGTCAAATGACACCGTTGCTAGACGTATAAATGACATTGCTGACGATCTTAACGAACAGCTGGTAGATAAACTCAAGGATAAACGTTTTGCCTTACAATTTGATGAAGCAATTGACAGCAACAAAGACTGTTTGTTTAATCGCTTATGTACATTTTGAAATGGCAAATTCCCTATGTGAGGATCTACTTTTTTGTAAATATGTCAGAGACAGAGCCACGGCTGAAGAGCTATTCAAAATGCTAGACTGCTTCCTGACTAAGAATGGGCTAAAGTGGGAGAATTGCATGGGTGTTTGCAGTGATGGTGCACAGACCATGGCAGGGATGAGAACAGGACTTCGGACACTCATCAAGAAGGCCTCACCTAATGCTGAGTGGACACACTGTATTTTACATAGAGAGGCACTGGCATCAAGGCATCTTTCCTCTGAATTAAATGAGGTTATGACTGACATTATAGGAGTAGTCAATTTAATAAAGACCAGACCACTAAAAACAGGAGTTTTCTCTGCTATCTGTCAGGAGATGGGAGCTGAACATCAAGCTGTGTTGTTTCACAGTGAAGCAAGGTGGCTGTCACGAGGAAAAGTGTTGTCCCGAGTTTTTGAGTTCAGAGAGGAGATAAGAATGTTTTCGGAGCAGGAGCACAAGTATGACATTGCAAGAAAGTTTAGTGATGTGAACTTTCTGATGAAACGTGCTTACCTAAGTGACATATTTGGAAAGCTCAATGAACTAAATCTACAGCTTCAAGGGCAAAATCAACACCTTCCTCAGGCCACAGACAAGATCAACTCTTTCACTCGAAAGCTTGCAATGTGGGGCAGGCGACTTGATGAAGGAAGTACTGTGTCATTTGAGAACTTGCAGGAATTTGTTGACACTACTGACTATGATGCCACCTCAGTGATTCCATATTTTAAGCAGCATATTTCATCGCTGATAGGATTCTTTACAAAGTACTTTTCTGAAAACAGTTCCCAGTATGACTGGGTGAGAGATCCTTTTAATGCACCAGCTCCTACTGGTTTCAGTCTTGCAGAGGAGGAGCAGTTCATAGAAATCACATCTGACTCCATATTGAGACTAAGTTTCACATCCCAGACACGGAGTGAATTCTGGCTGAGTGTGGAGAAGCAATATCCACTCTTAGGACAAAGAGCTGTGCACATTCTTCTTCCATTTGCAACTTCTTACTTGTGTGAGATTGACTTCTCTGCTATTGCTGCTCTGAAAAGCAAATACAGGTCTCAGCTACACATTGAGAAGGAGCTGAGAGTTGCTGTGTCCTGCTTCAAACCCCGCTTCGAAAAGCTATGCATTGCAAAACGTGCTCATTGTAGCCATTAATCCAGACATCACCTCTGATTAAAAAATCAGCTCAAATTATTTTATATATTTTTGTTTTTCAGGTTAAAGTTTTTTTTTTAATATTGTGCTCCTTTAAATCTTGTGCTCCTTTAAATCTTTTCAGCTACAGTTAATAAAGCTATTCTTTGTTGTAAACTGATCCACATTTCTTTCTTTTTTTATTCTCATATACGTTAATAAGGATACAGTGTTATGCAGAGGTGTACTTATAATAATTTTATAGACAAATTATACTATTTACAGTCGCGTGGGGGGCACGGAATGTTTTCTTCTTCCTAGGGGGGGCATGACAGAAAATAATTGAGAAACACTGCCTCAGCCAGACACGCATCTGAGCTGATGGCTCTACGTTCGGATGAGCCCTTCCCGGTCTTTCACAAGAACAAGGTGGTCCTCAGACCTGACTTTTCATTCCTCCCTAAGGTGGTCTCTCCTTTGCACCTTTCTCAAGAGATTGTGTTATCTAACTTCTATCCAGACCCTTCCACGCCTCTGGATAAAACAATGCACTCTTGATGTTCGCCGTGCTTTGGCTTTTTATGTTCGACATTCTGCTGAGTTCAGGTTTGCAACCAAGTTGTTTGTTATGATGGACCCAGAAAAGACCACCGTTTCCTCTCAGAGGTTCTCCAAGTGGATTGCCCAGACTATTGTTCCTGCCTATGAACTGGCCAAACGCCCTCTGCCCATTGGTGTGCGCCCACATTCAACTAGGGCTATGGCTTCCTCAGCTGCCTTCCTCAGAGGCGTCCCTCTGCCAGATGTCTGCAAGGCAGCTACGTGGTCCCAGTCTTCCACGTTTCTTTGGCATTACTGGCTCGATGTGAGGTCTCATCGAGAAGCCAGTTTTGGTCGTGCTGTTCTGTCTTCAATCCTGCAGTGACATTCCCACCTGCCACAGGTAAGCTTTTTAGTCACCCTATTGTGTGAGGCACAGAGACCACGAAGAAGAACAGGTTGCTTACCTGTAACTGTGTTTCTTCGAGTGGTCCTCTGTGCCCTCACACGAACTCGTGCTAACTCCCCTCAGTTAAGTCCCTGCTATGTTTCTGTGGCGGACTTGAACTGAAGGAGGAACTGACATTGGTAGATCACATTCACTGAGGCCTTGCTTATTTATATCAAGTTTACCTCAAGAACTAAGTTCAGATAAATACAGAGAATTGATACAAGTAAATGAAACCCGTGTTTGGGGTTTCTGGGACTTGGGATCAGAAGTGTGTATAATTAAACCACATTTAGTAAAACCACAAGACATGTGCCCAGATGAAGAAATGATTTTAAAAGGTTTAGGGGGGCCCTGCTTTTACAGTGCCAGTGACCAAGTTAAATACTTCCTTCAGAAGACACAAACTACAGTGGAAATTTGCAGTCTGGGATGATATTCCAGTTCCGTGACTTATTGAAAATGACTTGGATAGATATTTTAGGTTCGCTTTATGTTACTAGATAACAAGGGGGAAAAAAATCTTCAGAACAAGTTAGACAAATACCTAAAGAAAGAAAAGAAAAGGATGTTGTCACCAAAGTTGATTCTAAGGTGACAGATACATCAGAGGAGAGAGGTCTGAGAGGATTCAAGTTAACAAAGGCAATTTTGAATTTATCTGTCAGTTGGTGATAGAGAAACCAATGCTTTTGATTTTCCATAATTTTTATATCTTCTATCTTTTTCAAATTGTACTTATTCAGATTATCTTTTATTAGTAAGTCTTCGTATCTTAGCCAGTTAGCGATCTGTGTTCTATTACAAAAAGCTTCATGGCCTTCCGGTGGTAATGGCGCCTTGAAGAGACACACTTCGGGAGGGCTCTCGAAGGCGATCTCACTCAGCAAGGCAGTTAGGTCAGAATACTTGATTCTTTGACCTAAAATTCTCGCCAATAACGGCGGGATCAGAGGGGGGGCTCGGAGGAGGCCCTAAAGCTACTCAAGAAATCTGTGAAAGCAGAAGTAAGCTTAGTCCTGGAGGAACCCGAAGGGGAGAAGCCGAAACATATTGAGCCGCAGAGGGCCAAAGAGCAATCCACGGCCTTGCAGGAGAAGTGGAGACATCTCCGCACAGAGGCACCACCATTATTTTAAACTGAGACAGTTGAAGAGATTCATAAATTTGTGGATGCTGAATGGATATTACATCTAGGTGGTGAAAGCGGAGAGGTGAGAGAGAAAGACTGCTGATTTTGTTAACAGACTTTAAAGAAAGATATAGTTGGCTAAAAAAGAATCCCCTAAAGACTTTAAAAAAATAAATAAAGAGAGAGAGAGAGAGAGAGAAGAAGAACAAAGCTTCTTGTGATTGAAGGGGGAAACCTAACCGCGAAAGGTTTACAAAGCATAAACTGAAGTGGGTTAATGACTAAGTCTGGTTGATAGAAGTTGGTTCCATACAAGAATGATTTAAAAAGAAAGGCTTTGACAGCAAGGGATCCAAACAGAATAAGACACTTAAGGGGTTAAAAGCCATCTTCCCAGTATTTACCTTTGAGCCCCGCATCCCACACTGAATGTCCTTGAGCTTGGGGAGGAAGGTCCGGAGGAGAGGAGAGAGGCAGTCAGAGAGAGAGACGGATGGCCTGCTGTGGAGACGGAGGTGGGGAGCTGAGAGAGAAGGGGAGGAGAGAAAGGCGGTGGAACACTACAGAAGGAGGAAAACAGAGGAACCATGGAAAGGACAGTAAAGACAACACCAGGAAGTAATGGGTTTAAGACCATAGAGTTGGAAGATAGAGGGCTGAAAGGAGGACTATCATAGATTTGGAAAACCAGACAAACCAGAAGGAGAGAAGAACAAGGAAACGGAGGATAGAAGGAACATAGCAGAGGACCAGAAAGACTGTATTAGGAAATAGGAAGGACATGATCAGAGAGACTGAAACCCAGAGCGGTAAAGAGGTACTTCATAGAGAAGAAGAGGAGTCAACTGTGGGAAGAAGGAGGACTAAATATAGAAACGCACTTCAGAGAGAGTGACAGAATAACTGCAGAGGTTGAAATAAGCAACAAGTGGACAATACTTATAAAGTTTGAAGAAAGAGAAAGGTAAATAGAAGGAAGGTTGGGTGGGGAATTTTATTATTTAAAGGGAAGGATAAAAAAGGGCATATAGACTAAATTGACTCTAGAGGTACAAGAAACGGTAGAATACTACTGACTTATTCCCTTTTATGTTGTGGATGTGTAAACCTGGACTTTAATAGAGTGGTATATTTAAGAATAAAGATTGAGGAAGAAGAATCAGATAAAATGAGTTCAAAAAGGACTACAAGAGCCAATGCCAATGCCCAAAGTCAAACCCCCAGACGCCAATCAATTGAGGACCCAAAAAATTTGGATATAAATCAACTAATACTAGAAAAGGTTGAGGGTCTAGCATCAAACCTGACCGCAAATCTTTCAGCAACTATTGCACATGAGATGAATAAATTTAAAAAAGAGATTAAGCAAGAAATTAGGGCAGATTTGAAGCATATTAGTCAATCTGTAGACAAATTAATGTCTGAAATGCAAAGTACGAAGAAAAGAATGGATATATTAGAATGTAAAAGTGATAAAGTAGAGATGGAACTAATGAAATGGGAAAGGAAAAGAGAAGAGGAGTTAGATGAGAGAGCGATCTGGGAGCAAAGGATGAAAGAACGAGCGGTGAAACTGAGAGGTATTGTGGAAGAGAAAGAAGAAAATTTATTGGAGAAAATAGTTCCAAAAATAGCGCAATTTCTTGAGAAAGAGGTGACCAGTATGGAAAATGAAATTGATAAACTATACTGCGTGAGCTCAAAAATTGCAAAGCAAAAATGGGTGCCAAGGTATATTTCGTTACATTTTATGAGGAAACAGACCAGGGATGCCTTTTTAAATAAGCATAATGAGACCCCCTTCGAGTGGGAGTGGCATGAAGTTATTGTTCTGAAAGACATCCCGGCGAGGCTCCTCCAAAAAAGATGGGACTATACAAATTTGATGGCCTTCCTGAGGAGAGAGAAAATACAATATAGATGGGAGACACCGGAGGGAGTCACTTTCTGGTGGGAAAAGAAGAGAATCAAAATAAACTCTCCGGAACAAGCAAAGGCATTCTTGAGAAAGATGAAAGAGAAAAGAGACAACAAGGCAGAAGAAGATAAGGACCCAGAACAGAACCCAAATAGGGAAGAGAATGAGGAGGAAAATGAGGAGCTATTAGGAGCCACGGCAAGTAATTTAATTATACAGTCCGCCCTCATTATACGCGGATTTGGTATAGGCTGATTTGAGCATACGCGGACTGAAAGGAAGGAACTTTTTTTTACCTTTACTTCATGTCAGCGAGGCTGAGAAGCACTCTCGGGGCAGGGGAGAGGCTTTGGGGAAGAGCTCTAGCACCAGGGAAACATTCTCTCTTCCTCCTCCCCATGTGGCTCAGGAGAGGAAGTTGGCGCTGCTCCCAGGAAACAGGAAGAAGGGAGGCTTGGAGCTTGCCTCTCCTTGAGTCCCTCGGCTTACTGAAATCCCACACCTCTCTTCCCCATAGGAATCAATCCAAAAACGGGTTTAAAGGAAGCAGATGAGAGCCCTATGGGTCTGCATTTGGGAGTGGAGAGGTTGCTTTGCTGTGGGGATGCCCTGCAATCTCTCTCTCTCTCTCTCCAGCCTCCTCCCTTCCCCATAGGAATCAATCCAAAAACAGGTTTAAAGGAAGCAGATGAGAGCCCTATGGATCTGCATATTGGGGTGGAGAGGTTGTTTTGCTGTGGGGATGCCCTGCAATCTCTCTCTCTCTCTCCCCCCATCCTCCTCCCTTCCCCATAGGAATCAATCCAAAAATGGGGTTTAAAGGAAGCAGTGGAGAGCCCTATGGGTCTGCCTCTGGGGGAGGGGGCAGGGGTTGCTTTGCTATGGGGATGCTGTGCCCTGGAACTTGACTTTGTCAATTTTGCTGTTCCTACAGCAGATTAGGCAATTGATTCTTCTCAAACTTCCTGTCAGTTGTTGGCGGGAAAGGGGATTGTTTTGCGCGGGGAAAAGGGATGCAATTGTTTGGCGAGCTAGGAATCAAGGCCCCCCACTCTTTTGCTTATCTTGGTATTTTTGTTGTCTCTTGCTGTGTGGACACTTGAGAAGAAATGGCTCCTAAAAGGGAAATCAGTGGCCAAGCCAATCCTTCAAAGATGTCTCCAAAGAAAAAAAGGATTCGTAGAGTTCTAACTCTGGATGAGAAAATAAAATTTTTAGACCTTTTGAAAAGTGGCATGTCATCAGCAGAAGTGAGTTGTAAGGTCGGTAAGAATGAATCTAGCATCCATGCAATTAAACAGAAAGAAGAAGAAATTTGTGGTTGTGTTTGTGCTGAACCTACAGTGGCCAAAAAGGTCTCTATGGTTCGTGATAAACTGCTTTTTAGAACCAAGAAAGCTTTAAGTGTGTGGCTAGAGGACATGTCCCAGAAACATATCCCTGTCGATAGCCACATTTTATGTGAAAAGGCACTTAGCCTCCATAAACACTACTCTGAAGGGGTTGAGGCAAGTGAGAGGAAGGAGTTTAAGGCTAGTAAGGGATGGCTGGCTAGTTTTATAAAGCGCTACAGCCTCAAGAATCTAAAGATCACAGGAGAATCTGCATCAGCCAATACAGAGGCAGCATCAGCATTCCCAGAAGAGTTCCAGCAAGTCATAGATGAGAAAGGTTATCTTCCAGAGCAAGTGTTTAATTGTGATGAAACTGGCTTGTTCTGGAAAAAGATGCCCAGTCGTACCTATATCCACAAGATTGCCAAGCAGGCTCCGGGATTTAAGGCTTGGAAAGACCGCATTACTCTGGTGCTGTGTGGCAATGCAGCAGGGCACATGATCAAGCCAGGCCTAGTCTACAGAGCAAAGAATCCCCGGGCCCTGAAGAACAAAAACAAAAATTGCCACCCTGTATTCTGGCAGCACAACAAGAAGGCTTGGGTGACTGCAATCTTGTGCTTGGAATGGTTCCATGAGTGCTTTATCCCTGAAGTAAAGAAGTACCTAGAACAGAAGAAGATCCCATTCAAGGTCTTCCTCATACTCGACAATGCTCCTGGCCATCCCCAATCTCTCTGTTTTGCCAATGAGGATGTGGAAGTGATGTTCCTGCCTCCAAACACAACATCACTGCTGCAACCACTAGATCAAAGTGTCATCAAATGCATTAAGACAATTTACATCCATCTCACCTTTGGGAGGATTCGTGCAGCACTTGATGTTAATCCTGACTGCACCGTCATGGATATATGAAAAAAACTACACAATTGCAGATGCTATTGTTCTTATTGCAGAGGCTGTAGATGGCATAAAACCTGAAACCATCAATGCATGTTGGAAGCCATTATGGGGTGCAGTAGTCAGTGATTTCAGGGGCTTCCCCACTATAGATGCAGAGGTCAGTAACATCTTGGATGCTGCAAGGGAACTTGGTGGGGAAGGCTTTTCTGACATGATTGAGGAAGATGTGGAGGAACATATAGAAGAACATGCAGAAACCCTTACCAATGAGGAACTGGAAGATCTTCTGAAATCCTCTACAGATGAGAATGAAGATGCTGATGATAATGGAGAAAGTTTAGAGGAGGCTCAGCCATCATCTTGGACACTTGAAAAATTTGCTGCAGTTTTTCAACAAGCTCAAGTGTTAAAGGATATGATCCTTGAGTATGATCCTTCTATGGAAAGAAGCCTCCATGTCACCTGAGGGATAACAACATGTCTACAAACACTGCAAAATTTATTTGATGATGAAAAGAGAAAGAAGAAACACCTTCCTATAACGGTGGCCCTTATCAGATGAGTGTGGAACTGGGGGTTTTGCGCACTGGGTGGTTCGAATTCGCGTTATTTCGCAAAGTACCATCATATCTGGGCAATCTTCCGCATTGACAGGCTGCGGACTCATTTCGAATCACCCGTTGCGAATTCGCGGAAAGTGCGCTGAGTGCAGAATGTACTGCCAGATCGGACCTTAACATGTAGATTGGCCGGTTCGAATTGGTACCCTCGCGCATGAATGTTGATGCTCTACTCGGGTCGCGACCTTATACTCTTCCGGGGTGAGAAAGGAGGTCACTTCCCTTTCCTGTTTCTCGCGCGCATTTCCATTGCCCAGCGGGAACAGAGCGATACAACGTGCGAGTCACCGCTGCCTCTACCGTTCTGCTTCTCTCCATTTCCTTTGCCTTTGGTAGGAAGGAGCAATGCCCGGGACTCCCGCCATGGAGGCTCTCCGGCTCATGCTCTCTGTGCTATGCCAGCTGATTTCTAGGTACCAGCAGCTGCAGGATAGAAGGAGGGCAAGGCGCAGGATATGGTTTAGGTTCCTGACAACGTGGATGCGAGCCAGGGGAGTCGGTGATTTCACTACTAGGCAAGTTTTCAGACTCCTGATGCAGGGAGATGCGGATCGGGTCCTGGCTTTTGTGGCAACAATGCCGGCACCTCGGCGCTACTGGATCCGCCCGAAGATGAAGGGTAGCTGGTGGAATGAGGAGTTGCTCCACATGTGGGACGACGAAATGTGGATGCAGCACTTCAGGATGCCCAGAGGCACCATCTTCCGCCTGGCTGATATCCTACGGCCCCATATTGCTGCGATGGACACCGTGATGAGGAGGGCCATCACTGTGGAGGAGAGGGTCGCCATCACAATTTGGTGGCTGTCTGGCCCACTCACGTATCAGAATGTAGCCCACCAGTTCCAGATTGGGAGCTCCACAGCGTCTGTGATCTGCATCCAGGTGTGCGAGGCCATTGTGAAGGTGCTTCTCCGGAAAGTGGTACGGCTGGAGAATCATCATCGGGTAAGTATGAATGCTTACACTGCGAGTGTGTGTGTGTGTGTTATATATGCTGATATATAGACCCCCATAGGATAGCATACATACATATATATATATATATATATATATATATATGTCTGTGCATGTGTGTGGGTTCTGTCTGCTACCTCACCCAGCATCCACAGACCTTTTTCAAGCACCCATAGGGCCTCCCCTTCTCTCTGCTACCTCACCCATCATCCACAGACTTTTCCCAAGCACCCATGAGGGCCCCCTCTTCTCTCTGCTACCTCACCCATCATCCACAGACCTTTTTCAAGCACCCATAGGGCCTCCCCTTCTCTCTGCTACCTCACCCATCATCCACAGACTGTTCCCCAGCACCCATGAGGGCCTCCCCTTTCTCTCTGCTACCTCACCAGCCTCCACAGATTTTCCCAGCACCATGAGGCCCCCCTTCTCTCTGCTACCTCACCAGCATCCACAGACTTTTCCCAAGCGCCCATGAGGGCACCCACTTCTCTCTGCTACCTCACCCACATCCACAGACCTTTTTCAAGCACCCATAGGGCCTCCCCTTCTCTTCTGCTACCTCACCCCCAATCCACAGACTGTTCCCAGAACACATGAGGGCCCCCCTTCTCTCTGCTACCTCACCCAGCATCCACAGACTTTTCCCCAAGCACCCATAGGGCCTCCCCTTCTCTCTGCTACTCACCCACTCCACAGACTTTTCCCAAGCCCCATGAGGGCACCCCTTCTCTCTGCTACCTCACCATCATCCACAGACTGTTCCCAGCACCCACCCATAGGGCCTACCCCTTCTCTCTGCACCTCCTCACCCATCATCCACAGACTTTTCCCCAGCACCATCAGGGCCTCCCCTTCTCTCTGCCCTCACCCACATCACAAGACTTCCACGCCCATGAGGGCCCCCTTCTCTGTGCTACCTCACCCACATCCACGACTTTTCCAAGCGCCCATGAGGGCCCCCTCTCTCTCTGCTCCCACCCACATCCACAACTTTCCCAGCCCATGAGGGCCCTCCCTTCTCTCGCTATACTCACCAGCATCCACAGACTTTTCAAGCACCCATAGGCCCCCCTTCTCTGCTACCTTCACCCTCATCCCCAACTTTTCCAGACCCGATGGGACCTCCCTTCTCTCTGCTGCTACCTCACCAACATCCCACAGACTTTTCAGCACCCATAGGGCCTCCCCTTTCTCGCTACCTCTCACCCAGCATCACAGGACTGTTCCCCCAGCACCCATGAGGGCCCCCCTTCTCTTACCTCACCCATCATCCATAGACTGTTCCCCAGCACCCATGAGGGCCTCCCCTTCTCTCTGCTACCTCACCCATCATCCATAGACTGTTCCCCAGCACCCATGAGTGCCTCCCTTTCTCTCTGCTACCTCGCCCATTTATGAAAGTATTATGTAAGAGGGCATGATTGACATAAGGTAATTGTTATTTTTCCCTTACAGATCATGGAAGGATTCGAGCAGTTAGGCTTTCCTAACTGTGTGGGGGCAGTGGACGGGACACATATCCTTATACGCCCACCGCGAGGAAAGGCTGAAGAATACTATAACCGCAAATATGGGTTCTCCATTGTCATGCAGGGAACTACTGACCACACCGGAAGATTCATTAACATAGAGGCGGGGTTTTCTGGGAGACATCACGACGCATACATTTTTCGCCAAACGGGAATCTTCAAAGCGATGGAAGTGCAGATGTTTGTGCCGGGAAATCCCAGTATTACGGTTCTAGGAGTTCAGGTGCCACCACTGTTAGTAGGTGATGGTGCATACCCCATCCGTAAGTGGCTCATGAAACCTTACCGGGGGGGCAACATCACTCCAGCACAAAATAAATTCAATGCCGCTCTATCCCGTGCACGATGTGTGGTGGAGAGAGCCTTTGGGAGGCTTAAAAATCGATGGGGGTGCTTACTTGGGCGCCTCACTGTGGGGGAGCCCAACTTTGCTACTGTTGTGAGTGCCTGCGCAGTGCTTCACAACATATGTGAGACTAGGGGGGCATGCCTGAATGACATTGATGCTGTCAGGGACATTGGGGTGGTTGCTCTCCCTGAGCTCCTGAATGTTGACCAAGGACGTTGCCGGAGGGAAGGGAAAGATGTAAGAACAGCTTTAACCAGGTGGTTTCAGCAGCAACGTTGAGGGGGTGGAGATCGGTCCCATCCATGTTCTTAACCTACTGTTGTTATAATAATAATAAAAAAAATGTTAATGCTCTGTTCATGCAGTCAGGTTCTCCTTTTTTTAAAATTCCACATGTGTCCTATATAACAGGCACCTACACCTAATAGTTGGGCAGGGGCACCACTGGTCTGTTTGCTTGTTGCCGGTCCCTGGCCCCTCCAACAGACAACAACAATCTCTTCCTGAGTGTTCCCTTGCCATTAACACGGAGCAAGTGCTGAAGAGGGGGTGTGTGGGTGCGAGTCCTCCTCATTCCTCATGGAATCATAAGAAGCGTAGAGTTGGAAGGGACCACAGGGGCCATCCAGTTCCTGCCATGCAGGAAATCCAAAGCAAAGCATCCCCGACACTTGGCCATCCAGCCTCTGCTTGAAGACCTCCAAGGAAGGAGACTCCACTACACTCTGGGGGAGTTTTTTCCACTGTCAAACAGCCCTTACTGTCAGGAAGTTCTTCCTACTGTGGAGGTGGAATCTCTTTTCCTGCAGCTTGCCCAGAACTGGACCCAATATTTGAGGTGGGGCCTGACCACAGCAGAATATAATGCGACTATTACTTCCCTTGATCTAGACACTACACTTCTATTGATGTAGCCTACAATAGCCTTGGCATTGTTTGCTGCCGCATCGCACTGTTGGCTCATGTTCCACTTGTGGTCTACTCGGACTCCTAGATCCCTTTCACATGTTGTCTCCTTAAGCCAGATGTCCCCCATCCTATATCTGTGTATTTCATCTTTTTGTCCTAAGTGCAGTACCTGACATTTCTCCCTGTGGAAGTTCATTTTGTTAGCTTTGGCCCAGCGTAACCCCATTCTGTGGCTTTTGCTCAGTGCCTGTGCCTTTTGTCCTTTTTAGGCTTGAGCTATGGCTCCCAAGAAAGCCACAGATAAAAGCGGCGGTGACAAAAAGAAGAGGGCTCCCTTGTCCTTGGAGGACAAGAGGGAAATCATCGCCAAGCATGAGAGGGGCGTGCGCTTGGTGGACATTGCCAAGGAGTATGGAAGAAACCCTTCGACAATTGGCACTGTCCTCAAGCAGAAGGAGGCCATCAGAGGCGTTGTGGCTCCTGCGAAAGGCGTGACTACGATTGCCAAGCAGAGGACACCAAAGCACGAGGAGATCGAGCGCCTGCTCCTCCTCTGGATTAAAGAAAAGGAGCGAGCCGGGGACACTGTGACCACCTTGGTCATCTGTGAGAAGGCCACCACCATTTTTGAAGACCTGGCCAGCAAGGAGGCAGGCGAAGGAACTTCTTCCCAGGAGGAGCCAGCCACCCCGGAATTCAAAGCCTCACGTGGCTGGTTTGAAAGGTTCAAAAGGAGGACCGGGATCCACTCTGTCGTCCGTCACGGCGAGGCGTCCAGCGCAGACCACCAGGCCGCCGAAGCATTTGTCATCAAGTTCAAGGCCATGATGGAGGAGGAAGGCTACGTCCCGCAGCAAGTGTTCAATTGCGACGAGACGGGCCTCTTCTGGAAGAAGATGCCTCGCCGCACCTACATCACCCAGGAGGAGAGGAGATTGCCAGGCCACAAACCTATGAAGGACCGCTTCACACTTGCGTTGTGTGCGAATGCCAGCGGGGACTGTAAGATCAAGCCCCTGTTGGTCTACCACTCAGAAAATCCAAGGGCCTTCAAGGCACACAACATTCAAAAGGACAGGTTGCCAGTGATGTGGCGTTCCAATGGCCGCGTATGGGTCACACGCCTCCTTTTAGTGGAGTGGATCAACAGTGTCTTCGCCCCGACTGTGAAGCGGTACCTGGAGGAAGAGGATTTGCCCTTGAAGTGCCTCCTCCTCTTGGACAATGCTCCTGCGCACCCGCCTGGCCTGGAAAAAGACATCCTTGCTGAGTTCTCCTTCATCAAGGTCCAGTTTCTGCCGCCCAACACGACCTCCCTCTTGCAACCCATGGACCAGCAGTTCATTGCCAACTTCAAAAAGATCTACACCAAGCACCTCTTCAAGCGGTGTTTTGATGTAACGGAGAGCACACAGCTGACCCTGCGAGAGTTCTGGAAGCAGCATTTCGATATCGTCGTGTGCTTGAAGATGGTGGACTTGGCCTGGCAGGGGATCACCAGGCGCAACCTGATTGCTGCGTGGAGGAAGCTGTGGCCTGATGCTTCTTCCTTGGAAGGGTCACAGACCGAGGGTGCTGAGCCAGGTGAAGAAGAGGTGGCTGAGATTGTCTCCATCGCAAGGTCCCTGGGACTTGACGTGGAGGAACTCATTGAGGAGCACAGTGAGGACCTGACAACAGAGGACCTCAAGGCCTTGGCGGCCATGCAACACTCGGCCGTGGATGAGGACGTGCTCCATTTTGACAGGGGCCAGGAAGAGGAGGCAGCGGGGGCATTTTTGCCAACGGCAGAAATGAAAGACATTTTGCGGCAATTCCACAATGTGTCTTCTTAGGTTGAGAAGCATCACCCTGAGAAGGTGTTCACCAGCCATGCCATTGCCCATTATGATAATGTCTGCCTTAGCCATTTTAGGAACCTGCTTAAGGCCCGGCAAAAGCAGACATCCTTGGACCAGTTCTTCACAAAAGAGGGAGAACCGTCATCCAAGAAGGGCAAAGGTGCTGATGACCCTTAAAAAAAACCACCAAATTTTAAAAAAAAATTGTTGTTAAAATGGTTAACTTTGTTAATTGGTTGAATTGGTTAAATTGATGAATTGGTTGTCTGGGTTAAATTTGGTGTGTTTGGCTGCCCCCCCTCCTCCTCCTCCTCCTCCTCCTCCTGCCTCACTCTGAGATGCCCAGGACCAGCAAAGGTAGAAAAAAACTTTTTTTCTTTATCCTTTACAAACCTTTAGAATGAACCTGCAAGTCATTCTTAAGCTCTTTAGTGCCTCAGGCAACTTTGTATTACATTGTATTGTACGGTACTTAGCTTAATAGGCCTCTATTGTAACTTTGTTTTGACTTGCAGGTTCAGTCTGAGGTCATAGAACGCATTAGTTATTTTCAATGGAAAAAGTGTTTCGGGTTACGAAATTTTCGGGTTACGAAAGGAATGGCGGAACGAATTAATTTTGTAACCCGAGGCACCAGTGTATTTAATGTCCTAAGTGATTTTTTAAAAGGAAAAGTCGATTCCATTTACAAACATTATTTCAGTGGCAACAGATGGAGCTCCTGCCATGTTCAGGCGATATCGTGGGTTTATAAGCCATCTTAAGAGAATTATACCAGGAGTAACTGCAATTCACTGTGTCATCCACCGACAACACCTGGTAGCAAAAAATTTGAGTGATAGATTGCACCAGTCGCTTCAATTTGTGATTAAAGCAGTTAACAAAATAAGAAGCAATGTGTTGAATACCCGTTTATTTGCACAATTGTGCGGCAAAAATGATGAAGACTTCCAAGGATTGCTCTTACATACTGAAGTACGCTGGTTGTCAAAAGGTGCATGTTTAACAAGATTTTACTCTTTGAATCAGTTTTAGAGTTTCTGGAAAGTAAAAATCCAGATTTAAAAGAAAACTTGATCAAATTGAAAGCAGACATCGCGTATTTGACAGATTTGTCCAAAAAATTAATGACATTAACTTGCAGTTACAAGGGGACAGCCTAAATTTAATAAAAACAAAGTACAGATTACAAAATTTTTACATCTAACTTGGCAGAAAGGCTCAAAACAATTCTACAAAATTGGATTAAAAAAAGATCAATACGGATTTCTACCAGACAGACAAGTAAAACAAAATATAAGGTTAATAACAGATTTGATAGAATAGTATGATAAAAACCCAGGCAAAGAAGTAGCTATGTTATTTTTAGATGCGGAAAAAGTGTTTGATCATCTAAATTGGAATTTTATGTTAAAATTAATAGGGAAAATAGACTTAGGAGATAATATTCAAAAATGGATAGAGGAGATATACAAAAAACAAACAGCCAGAATAATTGTGAATGGCATAAGAACTGAAGAATGTGAAAGAAAAAGAGGTACAAGACAAGGTTGCCCATTATCCCCCCTATTATTTATAATGAGTCTGGAAATATTATGTAATAAAATAAGGAAAGAAAAATCAATTCAAGGAGCCAAAATCAAAGGTAGGGAAATAAAAATTAGAACATATGCAGACGATGTAATGTTAGTAGTGGAGAAACCTACAGAAAACATACCCAAAATATTTAAAATAATCAGAGAATTCGGGGAGTGTGCGGGTTTTAAAATAAATAAAGATGTCAGCTATGCTAACTTGTAATATAACAAAGATAAAACAAAAGGCTTTACAAGAAAAAGTAGGAATCAAGGTTCAAAAGAAAGTAAAATATTTAGGAATATACATTACCAGGAAAAATAGTGACTTATGGCAAGAAATTAAAAAAAAAATGTCAAAATGGCCAAATTTACAATTATCACTATTAGGGAAAATAGTGGTAGTTAAAATGAGTATTTTACCTAAAATCTTATATTTGTTCCAAAATTTACGAATAATACATAACAACAAGATATTTACTATATGGGAAAAAGATTTAAGAAGATTCATATGGGCAAAAAGGAAGGCGAGGATAAAATGGGAAATACTGACCAATGATAAAGAAAGAGGAGGATTAGGACTGCCAAATTTTAAACTATATTTCTATGCATTCTTTGATTGGATAACTAATTGGATAGAGCTAAAAGATGATCAATTATTAGATTTGGAAGGATTTAATCTAGGGTACTGCTGGCATGCATGTATGTGGCTAGATAAAGTAGAACTTAATAAAGAATTTAAAGATCATATTGTAAGGAAAGCACTATACAAAATTTGGACGATACATAAACATAAGATATATAGAGCTTTACCAGATTGGACTTCTCCACAGGAAGCCCTTTTCAGGATGGGAAGAATAGGTGAGGACTGGTTAAGATATAAAGATATTCTAAAAATGGAACATGGGAAATTAAAGATGAAAACGATGGATGAATTAAGTTGGGAAGGATATAAGATTAATTGGTTCCTCCACTATCAATTAGCAGAGAGATACAAAACAGATGAAAAACAATTTGGAGTTACACCAAAAAAAAAACCAGAGCTAGATTTGGTAATATTAGATAGAAAAGGGAAAAAAATTCAAAATTCTATAAACTATTATTAAAATTGGAATTAGAACAAGAACAAATAAAACACTGTATGGTCCAATGGTCGCAGAATACTGGAAAGAGTATAAAACTAGAAGCCTGGGAGAGGATGTGGGGAAAAGATCTAAAATTCACTTTATGCTCAGATATAAGGGAAAATGTATATAAAAATGTTATATAGATGGTATTTAACCCCTTATAGATTAGCAAAAATTTATAAAAATAATAAAGGGTTGTGTTGGAAGTGCGAAAAAAGTGTAAGCAGTTTCTTCCACATGTGGTGGACATGTCCCCAAATTCATAAATTTTGGATAGAAGTACATAAAAAAATAAAGAAAATAATTGGTGTAGAATTCCCATTATTACCAGAGCAGTGTATACTAAATATTGTTGAAGATAAAGAGTTAAGACAAAAATTGAAACCCCTATTATATATGTTAACAGTCGCAAGAATAACGATAGCAAGATATTGGAGAAGTAAAGAAATTCCGAAGATAGAAATGTGGCTAGAGAAATGTTTAGATATAATAGAAATGGACACAATAACAAAAATGCTGAAAGAGGTAGAAATAGGAAGCAGAAATCAAATATGAAATAATTTGAGAGAAATGTATAATAGTGTCAAAACAAAGTAGCGTCTTGGATAGAGATATGAGGAAGAAGCCGAAACTGTTTTGTAACATAGGGAAAAAGAGACAATGTAGGTACATCCTTAGTATTTAAGCTAAAGAGGTGGTGGTGTTATTAGATAAAGGGAATAAGATAATGGATTCTTGAGGAATGGGAAGGATTTAGCTGAAAATGGAAGCAACAAGAATACAATAAGGGGGTAGATAGGGGAGGGATTCAGGGTTTAGAGGAAATAATAAGAAGCGGATATATGTGATTATCAGATGTACCCTTTTTAATTTGTAAATAATTTCAATAAAGATTATTCATTTAAAAAATTAATAAAAACAAAGGGTGTAATTTCGGCTTTTCTTGGAAAATTGAAATTTATGAAGCAAAATATTAATTGGTGCGAATTCTCCCAGTTTCCAAACTGATCACCGGCAGAATGTCTTGATGAGGATATTCAGACATATGTTCAACATTTAAATGCCCTGCATGATGACTTCCAAAACAGACCTGACTTCCGGTTGGTAATGGCGCTCTGAAGAGTCGCATCTCAGGAACTCTCTGAGGTGCATTCTCACTACATGCGGAGAGTTCTGATCTCCAGGGTTCTGAAGCTCAGAAAATATTCCCTGGGAACAGGGGATTCAGAGGGGGCTCGACTGAGGTTCGGGAGCTGCATCCCAAGGCTGTGAAAGCAAGTTTGACTCAGGGGCGAGAGGACCTGAGTCGATTCCCTAAGATGCAGCGGGACCGGAGAGCAATCCACGGCTGCATGGTTAGTAGCGGGGTTTACTCCGCATAAGGGTGCCACTAATTTTATTTTATTTTTTGTTTGTCTATCTTGGGTTTGAAGAAGGAGCTATCGCGCATCTGTTGCCTACATAACAACTGGGACTTAACGTCTAGGAAAAGTTTTCAACCCTGATCTGTGTTATTGGAATGCATTATAAATTCTGGTCTCAGTGAAGATACATCTTCATCTCTTATTATTCTTATTACTTCTGAGTTGGTAACATCTGGAAGATAAGAGTTGTTTTTTTCTGGAAGAGAGCAAGGCGGACTGTACTCTATGGTCTATTGATTATTGCCCCTTTGGGACTCTCGGCTGCTGTTTGGGACCTCTCCTTTTGGAAGGCTTACTCAACATCCCCCATCTCCAGGTGCATAAAGAGTTAAAAGTGGATCGCTCGTTTACCGTGCTGGTGACCTTGAGTCCAGCTGTGTGGTTGTGGAGGTTTGTCTTGTGCGGGCTTGGTGTGTTGATTCGGAGTGGGGGAGGAGGCTGTGGTGAGGAGGAGATCTGCTTGGGATGGAACGCTGACGTAACGACCAGAGAGTTGAAGGGGAAATAGGATCACTCAGAGCGGAAACAGGAAATTGACAGAGAACCATAGAGACAGATCGAAGCGGAGGACTGATTTCCCAGAGCGGAGGCAGACATGAAAATGATGTAACCGGAAGTAATGACTGATTTGGAGAATCAGAGACGGAAAAGGAGCATAGAGACTTCCAGTGGAGCAAGTAAGATATAGGACTTGGTGCGCAGTCTAAAAGGAGGATATTGATTATAGAGAAAGAGACAGTGAACGTAAGATAAGGAAAGTAACACATGGACACTGAAGTGGTGTGAAGGAGACAAAGTCGGAAGGCTGTGACGGCGGAACGAGACTTTGGCGTGGACTATTGAAAGGACTTATATGGACGGTTGGGAAGAGACTGAAGGGAAGTGTTGATTAACAGTGGTGTGTTTTCTGAGGGGTTAAAGCATTGGACTGAAAATTAATCTGGGGTGAATGTGTTGGGTTTGAAATGTGGAGGATTTGTAGCCCTTTGAGATTTGGGAAGTCGGGTTAGAATATACGTAAAACGCAGGCTGAAAAGGTTAATACCCAAAGTCAGGAACAAAAAGCTGCTGCGCAAGCTCAAATGCAGAGAAGACTTTCGTTGGATAAGGGTAAAAAAGTAGATATCTCCCAAATTCTTTTAGAGAAAATGGAGGCTATGTCCTCAAACATAACTAATAATATAACAAAGCAGATGAATGATTTTAAGAGGGAAATAAAATAGGAGATACGTGCAGACCTTAAGGAAATCCACCAAATGGTGGATAAGATGATGGCGGAAATGCAGGTCACAAAGAGAAGGGTGAACATATTGGAATTCAAGAGTGAAAAAATGGAGAGAGATCTGGTTAAGCTGGAGGGTAGGAAAGAAGAGGACTTGGATGAAAAAGCATTATGGGAACAAAGGCTGAGGGAGAAATATATAAAAATTAGAGGCCTATTAGAAGAAAAGAATGAAGATTTATATGAGAAATTAATTCCAAAAATTGCACAATTTTTAGAAAAAGAGGTTAATAATTTCAATTTGAAATCAATAAATTGTTTAGGATTAACTCCCTGGTTGCCAAACAAAAGGGCCTGCCAAGAGATGTGGCTCTCCATTTTGTAAGAAAGCAAACACGTGACTTATTCTTAAATAAGCACAATGAATCGCCATTTCATTACGATGGTCAGGAACTGAAAATGTTGAAGGACATTCCATCGAGACTGTTGCAAAAAAGGCGAGAATACACAAATCTAACAACACTCCTTAGGAAAGAAAAGATCCAGTATAGATGGGAAAACCCTGAGGGGCTAACGTTTTGGTGGATGAAAAAAGGGTGAGGATTACCTCCCCAGAACAGGCTAAGAATTTTATAAGGAAGTTTACGGAAATGAAGAAGCAACAGAGTAAACTGGTTGATCCTTACTTGAATCGATATGCTGATCGACAGGCTGATCAAGTTGATGAAGAGGAGGAGAAAAGGGAAGAATTAGGTGCACTGGCAAAGTCGAATACTGATTTGATATTAATTCAAAGAGATGATGAA
This sequence comes from Sceloporus undulatus, assembly GCF_019175285.1. Classification (NCBI taxonomy): domain Eukaryota; kingdom Metazoa; phylum Chordata; class Lepidosauria; order Squamata; family Phrynosomatidae; genus Sceloporus; species Sceloporus undulatus. The sequence goes on along the minus strand of NC_056523.1, from coordinate 312,138,651 downwards.
GATGAAGTGTTTGAGGAAGGAGAAGTAGATGTATTAGACGTTGTGACTTCTGATTTGTTAAGCAATTTGGATTATCGTTTGGATGATCAAAGTGGAACAGCGGATATTGAAGAGCTAAGAGGAGGGGAGGAGGACTTTCTTGAAGAATATTTTGACAACTGATAATTTATTTCTTTTGTAGTGAGTATATATTCTGATAAGCTGTTATATATTTTTTGGATACATCATGGGTCAGCAGGAAGTACTGAACTTAGGAACCTGGAATGTCCAAGATATGAATACTCCCCAAAAAAGAAAAAAGATTTATCATTATTTACAAAAGTTGGATTTAGATGTTTGCTGTCTTCAACAAACAAGAATAAGGGACAAACACCTTAGATGTATTAAATTGGGTCAGGAATGTGTCGCCGCTACAAAATTTAAAAAGAGAGGTGTAGTAATATATGTTAAACCCAAATATGAAGTTAGAATTATCTACAGTGATCCAGAAGCTTATTATCTTCTTGTGGAATTGGAATATAATGTACAAAAAATTCTGTTGGTTGGAATCTACAGCCCCTTGGATAATAAAGGCAAATTTTATAGAAAATTAAAAGATAAACCAATTTCATTGAATTATGAGACAATAATTATGTTGGGGGATTGGAACGGGGTAGTAGACCCCAAATTAGACAGAGCATCAGATAAAACAATGAAAAAATCTCAAGGGAAACTCCCTAAGGATTTTGTTGACTTGACAGACTTGGTAGTTTTACAAGACTCCTGGCGTGTGAAATATGGTAATGCTAAGGATTATACTTTTTACTCCAACAGACACAAATCATGGTCTAGACTTGATATGTTTTGGATTTCAGCGCATCTGGCCACAAAAATTAATAAGGTTAAAATTTGTCCTAAAATTTGGTCTGACCATAACCCGGTGATTTTAGAATTAGAATTTGGTATTAGAGAGTATTATTGGAGACTAAATTTAAATATCTTGAAAGATGAAAAAATTAGGTTAGATGTGGGTAACCAAATTACAAATTATTTTAAGGAAAATATTCATAAGGGATGCCCGATGCATATTGTTTGGGACGCATCCAAAGCAGTGGTCAGGGGTTGTTTAATTCAAAAATCTTGTGAATGGGCAAGGAAAAAAAAAGAGAAACTGAATAAACTGTATGAAGAGTCAGGAAAATGGGGAAAAATCTTGAAAAAGGATATGAAAAATAAGGAAGCCATTAATGAAATTAAATATTTACAGAAACAAATTTCAATTTTGACAGTAGAAGAGATTGATAAAAAAAATGAAATATTTGAAACATAGGTATTTTGAGGGAGTGAATAAACCTGGTAAACTCCTGGCATATATGTTGAAAAAAGAAAGAAGAGACCAATATTGTCTATAAAGGACGGGGATAGAATAGTTACGGAGAAGAACCAAATTTAAAAAGTATTTTTAAGGTATTTCTCAGCGTTGTATACAGAGACAGGAGAAAATATGATATTGATAGAAAAATACCTTGAGATGCAGGTAATCAAAAAATTGACAAATGAGCAGAAACAAATATTGAATACCCCTATTACATTGCAAGAAGTGTTTGACGCAATCCATAAATCAAAGAAAGGGAAATCTCCGGGTTTAGACGGTTTCACCAATGAATATTATAAATTGTTTGAAAAGGAACTAGGACCCCCATTAATGGAAACGATGGATGAGATTTTACACGTTAAAACACCGCAAACATAGAACCAGGCTAATATAATTTTAATTCCCAAAGAAAATAAATATTGGAACCGAAAAATTTTAGGCCAATTTCCCTTTTGAATTTGGATTACAAATTACTAGCATCAATATTGGCAGAGAGATTAAAAAGAGTTCTGATCAATTTGGTACATGGGGACCAAAATGGCTTTTTACCAAATAGGAGAATAATAATAATAATAATGATAAAATTTTATTTGTATACCGCCCTTCTGAAAATCAGGGCGGTGAACAGCATCTAATAACAATACATACATATACATTAAAACAATTCAATAACAATAAAATTAACATGCCGGCCTACAGTGCTGACGAGGGGGGGGGAGAGTTGCTGGTCAGGGGTAGGCTTGTTCGAATAGATGGGTTTTTAGCCCCTTCCTAAATTGGGCTAGGGAGGTGGCTGAGCGGAGCTCGAAGGGCAGCGCGTTCCAGAGGTTTGGGGCTAAGATGGAGAAAGCCCTCTTAGAGGTGGAATTATATTTCACCTCTGGAACTCTTAGCAGTAGCTGCCCTGAAGATTGAAGTGCGCGGGGCGGATTGTACGGAGAGAATCAGAGATAACATAAGAAATTTATTAAATTTAATAGAAATCCATGAAAAAAAGTTAATAAAGAATTGGCAATGATATTCTTGGACGCGGAGAAGGCCTTTGATAATGTTAGATGGAATTTCGTGTTTGCAGTGCTGAAAAAGATGGAGGTAGGAGAAAATGTTCTAAACTGGATTACAAAAATTTATTACAATCAAGAAGCATCTGTTTCAATTAATGGGGAAAGAACAAAGATGTTTAAAATTAGTAAAGGAATTAGACAAGGTTGTCCCCTTGCCCCCTTATTATTTATAGTGACATTGGAGGTTATTTTGAATAAGATTAGAAATGATACATCAATCGGAGGTGTAAGGGTTAAAAATCAAAATTACAAATTGCGGGCATATGCCAATGATGTCGTGCTTACTATATCTAACATACTTGAATTCTCTGATCACTTAATGAATATTCTAAAGGAATATGGTAAAGTTTCGGGCTACAGGATCAATCAGAAGAAAACAATGATGTTGGCTATGAATATTTCAGACAAAGATATTGGGAAAGTAGTGGAAAAACAGGATTTCAAAGGAAGAAGCAGGTAAAGTATTTAGAGATAAATTGGACGACAAAAAATACAGAATTATATCAAAATAATTATACAAAGATTTGGAAGGAAATTAAAAGGGATTTGGAGAGGTGGCAGCACCTACAAATCGTCTGGTTTGGTAGGATACCCGTGATAAAGATGGCAGTGCTTCCTACATTGATTTTTTTATTTCAAAATATTCCCATTATTACGAAAGATTCGATTTTCAAAAACTGGAATAAAGATATGTCAAAATTGATTTGGCAAAATAAAAAACCCCAAATAAAATTAAAAATTATGCAGGACAAGATTGAAAATGGTGGACTGAGCCTTCCCAACTTCAAATGGTATTTCTACGCATGTGTATTTGACTGGTTAACAGATTGCTTTAAATTGGAAGACAATAGAAATCTGGTGGTGGAAAGTTCTGGATTAAAATTTGGTTTTCATGCTTACTTATTTTATGAAAAAGCTAAATTGGACAGGGAGTTTAACAGTCATTTTGTCTGGAAAACTTTGGCGCGTTACAGACCGCCAAAAAGCAGCGGCCTGCACCCGCCCCTTTCCCCGCTGGATCGAGGCCTCAGTGGTCAGAGTGGCAGCCGCTGAGGCCCCGATCCGCTGCTTTCCAGGCTGCGGGGAAGCTCGTCACGTACTAGGCTGCCCGTTTGTAACAGGCCTTTGTTGTGGGTCTGGTTGAAATATAGACAAAGATGGTATCCAAAGACACCATTGTGGGCATCTCCAGGCGAAGCCTTTTTGAAGAGGGAAGTATATAGTGAGGATAGATGGATTAGATATGATATAATTAAATTGGATCAAGGTAAAGAAAAATTTAAAGCACAGGAGGAGATTGTTAATGAAGGTTTTGTCTTAAACTGGTTTTCAAACAGACAACTGAACGAAAGATTTAAAATGGACCAGAAAGGGTTAGGTATTGCTCCCGCCATTCCAGAATTAGAAAACATGGTTAAAGATGGGTCTAAAATAAAAAGGATATCAAAATTTTATAATTTGATTTTGAAATTTGAATTGGAGGATGAGGTCATTAAATAATATATGATTAATTGGGCAAAAGATCTGAATCAAAATATAATGTTGGACCAGTGGGAAAAAATATGGAAAAGGAGGATCAAATATACAAACAATGTAGAAATCAGGGAAAACTGTTATAAATTAATCTTCAGATGGTACTTAACCCCGCATAGAATTTCTAAAATGTACAAGGGTATGAAGGGCACATGTTGGAAATGTCAAAAGGAATTAGGTACGTATTTGCATAGTTGGTGGACATGTGAAAAGGCAAAACAGTTTTGGAAACAGATCCTAGGGGAAATGAAAAAAAAATTTAAGTTTAATATACAAGCAGACCCGATGATTTAATAGAAGACCAAGCGATGGAAAGGGCAAATGGTAAACTGATTTTTTTGGCAATAGTAGCGGCCAGGATACTTTATGCAAAATACTGGAAGTCTGAAGAGATACCATCGATAGAGGAATGGAAAATTAAAATATATGAAATGTATGAAATGGATAAATTATCACTTTTTATGAAAAATGAGACATTAGCAAATTTTTCAAAAGATTGGAACGTATGGATCTCATATATACAACAAGACGGGAAGCCTAGTAGAAGTATAGCAATGATAGAGTAATATCCGGATTCAGTTATATATTGGGCGCCAGAGCTTGTTAAGTGGCGTGTGCATATGATAAACAAAGATGTAAATTGGAAGGAAAAAGGGGCAAGATCTTTAGATTACATAAATATATAGTAGTGATTGAAGATAGGTGTAAGACACTCTTAGGACCCAAAAGAAGTATAGTTTTATAGAGGTTGGTAGCTATGAAGGTATCTCGCACAGTAATCAGAATGGGGGTAACAGGTAGGTAGAAATATAATAGGACTAAGTTTCTTAGATCATATAGTTAAAAGTCTTTAGGAGTATGTATTGATCTTAAATGATGACTATTATGTAACAGGTGTATAGCTGAGGAAGTCATGTTTGTGTTAGGTCTTATTGCTGCTTGTGTTAGGAATTTTTATTGTATGATGTCTATTCATGTTTGTTATATTCTATGTTTTTTATTTAATAAAATTTATTAATACCCCCCCAAACAGATTTGAACATATTCTGACAATGGAAATACCACCATGGATCATAAATCCATTTGATGAAATGGAAGTGGCGCATGTGGTATTACAAGAGGAGCTACTCGAGATTAGCACCAATGAGGAGCTGAAGGTGAAATTTTAAAAAGGCTATCAAACATTTTGGCTGCAGGCAGAAATACCCAAAAAATATCCTGGGCTGTGGGAAATTGCGAGAAAACTTTTGATAGCATTTCCCTCGTCATACCTTGTCGAAAAAGGTTTTAGTGTCGTTACAAACCTATTAACAAAAAAGGAGCAGATTGAACATCACAGAACGGGGAGATTTGCAGTTATTCCTTACAAAACTGAAGCCAAATATTTATAGTTTGCTGTCAATCCATCAAGTACATTCCTCCCATTAAAATTATGACTATTTTTTAATTGTTGATTTGCATTGTTGAAGTTACGTTACGTTATTAGCGTTTAATTTTAATTCTATTAAGTCTGTAATCATACTATTTTAATAAATAGAACACAAGAAAATATACTATTTTTCTTTTTCTTTTTAAAACTCCGAAATTAGGGTTGGAACTCAGCCGCGACGCAAATTTCCATCATTAGAACTAATCTTCACATTTTTTGACGAGTTTTGGGAATATGGTAGAAATGTAGCAGCAAGGGGTCCACCAGAACCAGTAAAATTTTGAAAGTGGCCTACGAGAAAAAAAAGTTTGGGAACCTCTGTTATAGACCCATCTCATTACTGAACTGCTTGCCCCGGCCCGGTTCCCCCAATCCTGGCCTTTGTCCCGGCCTCTGGGCTGGGCTCGCTGATACGGCCATTGCCGCGGCCACTAATGCAGCTGGCCAGCCACCCACCTCCTCCTCCACAGCCGCACCGCCCTCCTCCTCCCCGGCAGAACGCGGCATTGCCTGGGCCGGCAGAGCGTGTGCTCGCCCCGCTTGCGCACCCACGCGTGGGGCTAGGGAACAGGAGCTCATCCCCTTTGGCCAGCCAGCCAAAGGGGATGAGCTCCTGTTTTGTAGTCCCGTGCGGCTGCACTGCACTGCCCATGCCACGGCACTGACCTGGGCCAGTGGCAGCGTGCGCTTGTCTGTCCGCTCGCGAGCGGGGCCAGGAGAGAGGAGTTTGTCCCCATTTTGGCCAGCTGGCCAAAAGGGACAGGCTCCTCTTTTGTTGCATGCCTGCGCGCAGGGCAAGGAAAGAGGAGCTCGTCCCCTTTGGCTGGCCAGTCAATGGCAGAAGAGCGGGGGCGGGGCTACCCAAGAGCGCCAAGAATGAGGAGGAGGAGGAGGTGGAAAGGTGAGTCAGTGGCCATTTCAGGTCTGCCTTGGGGCTTTTTTGTTTTATATTTTTTTAATTATTTTTAAAAAATATACAAATCCTTTAAAATATAAACAACCTTGCCTTGTTTTTTATCTTATTTCATTATTTTTTAATATTAAATATAGACAGCGCTGCCTTGTTTTTTTTATTTTATTTCATTATTTTTAATATTAACTATATATAACCTTGCCTTGTTTTTGTTTTAAAGTGCATTTTAAAAGTGTATTTTTTAAAGTGCATTTTTCCCAATATGTATTTTTCCCAAGTGCCTTTTCTTTGTGTTTTTGGTGCTTTTAATGCTAATAAGTTTGCCTTCTTTTAACAAAGATAGTGATGATGATGATGATGATGATGATGAAATGTGCTGTTGTGTGTGTTTTGTCTGTAGGCCTGAACTCCGGAACAGAGAGTCTACTCCTGGGACTTCCGGTTACGACTGCACCTCAACAGGGAACAGCGGAGTGCCGGGGGGGGGACCTGTGAGCACCATTAGCAGCAACTATTGGGGTGCCATGGACTTGTAATTGCCCACAATAACTGAGATAAGTGAGGGGGAGGCTGTGTTAGGCTAGTTAACCCCTAATTGGCTAACAAGCTATCTATAATTCTATCTGCTGTCACTGGCCCACTGATGGAGCACCCAAAAAGTAAAAAACAAAGGTTAAGTAAAGGGAGTGGTAGTAGCAGTGGCCGACCCTTTCAAGAGACATGGAGCGAGATGTATGGTATTATAGAAAAAAATGGCAGATCATTTTGCGTTCTATGTACTGAAACGGTAGTAAGCATGGAATATAAATAGACATTTTGAAACTAATCATTCCCAGCTCTTGGAAAAAAGTGAGGATGAAAGGAAGGAATACATTTCCAGGAAGCTACACCTTTAAAAGAGCCAATCTAACTCCATCCTTAAATTTATAAAAGGCTGTACAAATTTAACATCTGCAAGTTTGAGCATTGCTCACTCCATAGCTCAGCATGCAAAAGCACTTAATGAAGGAGAATTTATTAAAGAAACTCTCCTAAGATGTGCACCAGTTCTATTTCAAGATATGCAGAATAAAGATGCAATTATTAAGAGAATATCTGAGTTACCACTCAGTAGAAATATCATAAAAGACCGAATAATGAGACTGGACACAAACGTACAACATCAATTAAAGAGAGACATAAGGAATTGTAAATATTTTTCCATCTCTCTTGATGAAACTACTGGTGTCATGTCACATGCTCAGTTGGCCATTATTGGTCGATATTCTGATAGTCACACAATGAGAGAAGAGTTGATAAAGTTAGTATCAGTGCCAACAAGTACATCAGGAAGCGAAATATGTAAGGTTGTTATGCAAACATTCTGCAACCTAAGCATTGATATCTCTAAAGTTGTGTCAGTGACGACAGATGGTGCCCCAAACATGGTGGGGAAAAAAGATGGATTTGTGAAATTGTTTACGGAAGCTATTGGACATCCAATTGTGCCTTTTCATTGTATTATCCATCAGGAGGCTTTACGTGCCAAGGCATGATTCACTGACTTAAATAACTTGATGTCAGTTGTTACAAAAATAGTTAATTTAATAGCTGCTCGCCCCCTTCACAAGCGAGAATTTTCAGCACTTTTACTGGAGGTTGATTCCACCTACAGTGGACTGCTGATGTACAATAATGTAAGATGGCTGAGCCGAGGCAAGGTTCTTGAGCGCTTTGTGGAGTGCTTTGAAGAAATAAAGGTATTTCTTGAAGATAAGGATCTGGGAAACTTTCCTCAGCTCAATGATGATAAGTGGGTCAACACTCTGATGTTTTTTACAGATCTCTCTGTTCATGTTAATGAACTGAACTTAAAGTTACAAGGTTTTGGCAAAAGTACTGATGTTATGTTTGGATACATAAAAGCTTTTGAAAGTAAAGTAAAAATTTTCAGGCAAGATGTAGAAACTAAAACATATAAGTATTTTCCTCAAGTACAAAAGCATTTTGAGAAGGCCAGTGCAGCTGTACGAAATGAAGTGGAACTCTTGTATATGAAGTACCAGCATGTTTTAGACTTGTTACTTGACCAGTTTACTGATAGATTTAGTCAATTTAGAAGCCTAGAACAGACCATGAGAATAATTAAGTATCCTGATGTAGTAGTGTACAATAGTTTGGAATTAAATGGTTTCCAATGGATGCAAATAGATGATTTGGAGATGCAGCTTGCAGAATTTCAAGACAGCATCTGGGCTCAGGTGTTTGTTGACTTGAGGTCAAAGCTTGAGAATCTGGAAAGGGGCCGCTTGGAGAATCAAGATGAGTGCCACTACGGACAGGAAATTTGGAGTGCCTGGAACAGACTACCAGACACTTTTAGCACCCTGAAAAATATAGCAACAGCTTTACTCACAATTTTTCCTTCTACGTACTTTTGTGAGACCTTATTCTCAGCATTAAATAATATCGAAACCAACAAAAGAAACAGATTGACAGATGAGGTTAGTAGTGCTTGCTTGGGCCTGAAGTGTACAAAATACCAACCTTCAATTGAAGATTTAGCCAATGAAATTCAGCAACAAAAAAGTCACTAATAGGCAGGTTAGTTAAAGAATTCGCCCTCCCCCTCACTTATCTCAATTCCCGGCACCCCAAACAAGTTCAATAATATCAAGGGCAACATACGAAATCGACAGACTGATGAACAAATAAGTTACTAAGCAGGTATGTTAAATAATTTGTTTTTGGTTTATTAAATACAATTATATATTGCAATTATACATTTTTGTAGTTTAAACTATAAATTGCGCAAAATTATGTTTTTTTGTCGAAGTGACACACCACGCGAGTTATGCTCGATTTTTTGCTGAATTTTGACACACCACACCGAGAAGGTTGCCCATCACTGATCTAGGGAATAACTTCTTAAAAGTGATAAACATGACATATAGTGAACAGGAAGCCAATACTGTATACTTATAAAGTATATTGTCTTGATAAATAGTAATTGTCTTGATAAATAGTAATTCATGGTTTAAAAGTTTATTATGTGTTATAATATGTTTTTAATCTTGTTTCAATTCACTTCTTTTAATATGTATTTAGATGTGGATAGAAAAGCTGTCACCTCTGCTATTTTTGATGACACTAGTAGTATTATTAAGCAATATTATAAGGGGAAATAATTTAATAGAAGGTGTCAAAATCAAGAATGAAGAGTTTTAATTGAGGTCTTTCATGGATGATATTGTCCTTACTTTAGCAAATCCTCTAGAAAGCATTAGTTTTAGAAACACTGAAAACTATGGGGAAGTAGTAGGAGTCAAAATAAATGAGAAAAAGACGACAATGATGACGATAAATTTAACAACAAAATAAGAGGAGGATATAATTGAAAAATCTAAACTTCAGCTGCAGAAAAAAGTGAAATATCTAGGAATTAACTTAACAAACAAGAACTTGGGAGTTGTTTCCCATTAATTATAATTTGGTCTGGCAAAATGTAAGGGAAGAGATGAATAGATGGAATAAACTAAATTTATCATGGATGGTAAAATTTCTGTTGTTAAAATGAATATATTGCCTAGATTACTCTTTTTATTTCAGAATATACTCATTACAGTAAATGAAAAACCTGTCAAGGTATAGGATTGTGATGTGAGCAATTTTATCTCGTCTGGGGGAAAAGCGATAGTAAAGTTGAAAACAATGCAGGATAAGTACTGTATCTAGAGGTGGTATCACTATACCTAATTTTATACTATACTATCAAGCCTGCTGCTTGGATTGGATAACAGACTGGATAAGATTAGACAGAAGAAGACAATTAATATTAGAAGGAGCAATAGTGACATGCATACCTTTTTTATGACAAAGTAAAAGTTCATGAAGAATTTGAAAATCACTGTATCAAAAAAGCGCAGTTGAACACCTCAAAAAATTTAAAAGAAAAGTATGTAGATGTTTACCTGAATGGACCTCAATTAATGAGTTTTTGTTTTGTTAAGAAAAATGAGGAAAGATAAATGGCCAACATATAAAGATCTATTAAAAGTAGAACAAGGCCACCAAGTAACCAACACATGGAGAAACCATATAGAGTCTCAATTATCTGACATTTGGTAATCCGACATTCCGGATTATCTGATGTTGGATAATCTGTGGGCATGGCTATGGGCCTTACCGCGCCCTCAGACAGAAAAGGCCCAAGTGTGGAAGCAGTGGCTGCAGCAAGCACCACCAGGCCCCACAACAGGCCCCAAGCGTGGTGGCGGTAAGCAGCACCAGCTCCACCACCAGGCCCCAAGTGCTGCTGCGGTGGCAGTGAGCACCACCAGGCCCCAAGCATGGCGGTGACGGTGGCTGCAGCGGCAACGAGCACCACCAGGCCCCACCACCAGGCCTTTAGTGCGGTGGCAGTGGTGGCAGCAGCAGCGATCACCACCAGGCCCCACCACCCGGCTTCTAGTGCAGCGGCGGCAGCGAGCACCACCAGGCCCACCACCAAGCATGGCAACCTCCAAGTCCCCAAACACGTTCCCAAGTGTAGTGAGGTGGGGGAGGATGAGGGAAGGGTTGGTCAGAGTGGGATGAGGAGAGTGAAAGAGGAGGAGCCGGGGGCAGAGGAAAGGGCCCTTGGGGCAGGTATAAAAGCAGAGGGAGAAGTAAGTTCAGGGTGGAAGGGAAGACGCAGAAGAATTGGTTGTGGAGAGGCGGTCGGAAGAGGGAGAGGAAAGGTTACCAGAAGCCCAAAGAGAGAAGGCCGCCCCGTCTCCTTACAAGGACATGGGCTGTTGAGAGTGGGCCCACATGTGGAGGTAAAGCTACGAGACCCTAAGGAGGAAGGGGACTTTAGATACCCTCAAGAGGGTGAGTGGCGAGAGAAGGAAGGAGGCACCTTAGAAAGGGAGTGGTGGGACCCAAAAGGGGATCGCTGGGAGCAAGCCCTTGCCCCCACAGAATGGGACAAGTCTGAACAGGAGCCGCTGGAGAAACACATGTCTTGTTGGTCAGAAGAAGTGGAAAGCAAACCCTGAAGAGGCGTGGTGTTGGGGAAGACTTTGTTGGTGTTTGGGAAGTTCTTTGAGAGTTGTTCTGTTGGAGATGGCGTTGAGTAAAGTTTGACTGCATACACATCTGGAGTTTTAAGTTTGTAATTGAAGAGACTCTTGGGCAAGATGCAGGCCAGAGCACAGGCCCCGCCCACACCAAGCATTGCAACAAAAAGGAAGAAGGTCATTGTATCAATGGAGCAGAAAGTTGAGGCAATCAAGAGACTGGACAATGGAGAGACACTGTAGAATGTAGCAAATGACTATGGCGTTGGAAGGGTAACTGTAGGAGACTGGAGAATAAACCGAGTGGAGATAGAGAAATGGTGTTCCTCCAGATTTACTGATGATGCAGTGAAAGAGAGGAAAACCATGAAAAAATGTGGCTATGAAAAGGTCAGTGAAGCTTTGTATGCTTGGTTTCTGCAGTTCAGAGACAAAGGTGTGCCTATTTCAGGGCCTATTTTACAGCAAAAGGCATTGCATTTTCGAAAAGAATTTGATGAGGGGGACCCAGATTTTACAGCCAGTGTTGGTTGGCTTGACAGGTGGAAGAAACGTTATGGAATCTGTCAGTTATGTGTTTGTGGAGAGAAACTATCTTTGGATTTTCAGGAAATGAAGGCATTCAAGAAAAAAATTCTACACCTTGTTGAAACTGAAAGTCTAATGGACGATCAGATATTTAATTGTGATGAGACCGGCCTCTGTTACAAACTGTTACCCAGTAAGAGTCTTGCAGCCAGAATTGAAGCAGCAGCCCCAGGCTACAAGCGCAGTAAAGAAAGGCTGACAATTTTAGCATGCAGCAATGCATCTGCAACCCTCAAAATGGACCTTGCAATGATTCAGAAGTAGACCGCTCTTCCTGTGAAGTACTACAGTCAAAAATGTGCATGGATGAGCAGAGAAATTTTCAGACTGGTTTTTTAGGGAATTCGTTCCCTCCACAGAGAAATTTTTGAAAGACAATGACCGTCCCAGAAAAGCAATTTTGTTGCTAGACAATGCCCCAACACACCCTGATGCAGAGGAGTTTCAAGATGGGAACATTAAGGCTATGTTTCTGCCACCTAATGTCACCGCCATATGCCAACCGATGAATCAGAGCGTTTTAGAAACGCTAAAAAAGAATTATCACAGGAAGTTACTGTCAACATTGATAAAAGAAATTGAGGAAGGGCAAGACATGATTGAATGATTGAAACACATCAATGTAAAGGATGTTGCTTACTGGGTTGCAAGGGCTTGGGGTGACATTAAGGATCCAACAATTGTCAGATCTCGGAAGAAGTTGCTATGTGAAAATGAAGATGATGATGAAATTATGGAAAGCACAGATGAAGACAAAGAGAGCATTCTACCCTTAGGACACCATATCCCAGGTTGTGAGGATGTGTCTTCTCAGGAGGTTGACAGCTGGATGAACGAAGAAGATCAATATGAAATTACTGATGACGAAACTGTTACTCTTGTAAATAGCGATGATGGTGGCGACGAAATAGAAATTGATGAGCAAGCATCATCTGTTCAGTCTCCCACAATCTCGCATGTCAATGGGGTTAAGGCTCTAGAAATGACAATGAAGTACATCAAGCAACAAGAACCTAAGGGGTTCAATATTATGATGCTGCAAAGATGGCGAGATTTGGCTGCGAAGAAACAGCAATCGTTGGGAAAGCAGAAAAAGATCAGTGATTTTTTTAAAAGTACAAGTACCAGTGGGAGAAGGGAGAAGGGAGGGGAGAGCAAGGCTAATGAAGAGGAGGAGCCAGGAGGGGGCGGAGAAGAGGCCCTAAGGGATTTAAAAGAGGAAAGGCTGAGGCGCTCGGGGAGGAGGGCAGGACGCGGAAGAACCGAACGCGAAGCCGCGGTTGGGGAAGGGAGAGGTCAGGTGCAAAGCACACCTCGTCAAGACAGAACACCGGTCTCCTGTTGGCGAGTTTCACAGGCCCACCGAAGAGGGCCACACGAGGAGGTACAGCTCTGTGACCTCAGGGTGGAAGGTGACTGTGGGTTATTGGGCCCAGGAGACTGGAGCCCAAGGGCTTTGAGTGCGTTGGAAGATGAATGGTGGGACCCAAATGGGACCAGGAGAGAATTAGGGTCAGAAACAGTCAAAGGCGAGAAGGCCGAGTACGAAAGCCTTGAGAAGAGCTCAGGGCTTCGGAGCGCGCAGGAGGAAGCATACACCTGAATAGCACCCAAGAAGAGGCTGCAGAACTAAACCTCGGGATAGGCTCTTTTATGTTAGAGTTGGCTGAAGAAAGCCTGTATTTTGTTGAAGGTTGTGTTATATTAAAAGTTGCAGAACATGTGGAGTGTGGACAATAAGTATGTTACACACGTGTAGCTCGGGAGGAGAAAGTAGTAGTAGTAGGGACTATGCAGCCTGCTCCAACAGCCCCGCCCACACCTGTTTATACAGCCACACCATTAGGGAAAGCCCCCGCCTTCCCTCTGTCCATGCCTGACATGCAGTCAATTGGACAGGCACTCTCACTGCTTGCTCTGCCTTCGCAAGAGGCACAACATGCAGGATTGTGCCCATTGCAGGGCCTTTACAACTCAGGCCTCAAAGAATCGTCTCTAGTTGATTCTTTATGAAAAAGCCTGAAAATTGCATATGCTGCAAACGGAAACTGTTCCGGTGCCTCCACCACCCCTGCCTTCAGAGTACCAGCATTATTGGTACCAGCAGTGACAGGAGGAGGACCGAGCACACTATTCTCCAGTCCCTCTAGCCCAGGCAGGTGATCTTGTTTTCAAACGGGAGACAAGGCATTATTACATCTCTGTTGAGACTGATTTTCATCTATGACAGTATGTTTGTGAAGTTCCTAGAGGCCCTTGAGGCTCTCCTATGCGTTTGTTAGTCCTGCAGTCGGCTCTGTCCTTTAGTCTTGCTCATCTGTGCCTCAGTGTCTATGCAGGGCAAAAAGCTCCACCCATTCCACCATGCCACAAATTTCTGGCCCACAGACCTTTCACCACGCTCGATGGCATCTCCAGAATCTGTCTCTTCTTCTCTCGATCAACTCCATGCAAGGTCCCCCTCGAATGTTCTGGTGACCCACAAGTAAGCTTCACCCATGGATGATGTCCATTCGTTCTCTGAGCAAGTCATCTGAATGGCCAATTAATGGCCAATCTGAATGGTATTAAACATTGAAGTGATGCTTCAATTTGTGTATAAAAATGCAAATAATCTAAATTATTTCACGACCCATGTGATTATTTTTTAAAAAATTAATTTTAATAATTTTAAAAAACAATGATTTACAAAACAAGAATATGCAATAGTTGTGATCATTTGTACAAGTACAAATAACCCCATTTAGACATGTCCGCATGGTATGACTTCCCAAAAGTTCAATTTATGTCCATGCCCCCAGCTCCCTTATTTTTCTAGACTCCATTTTAATCATTTTTTTCAAACAAAATTCTAAGCCATCCTCCTAAATTTGCCCACCATTCATATTCACATACTGCTACTTTTTTATTCCCATTTTATTTTTAATTCCCATATTTTTTTTTTTACAATACGTATTCCACTAATGGAGACCATTCCTCCTCCCTTTTTTCAATATCTTTACTATTCAAGTAACCAGTTAGTTTATCTATTTCTATTATGTCATTAACTTTTAATATCCATTCATCTATCTTTGGTACTTCCTGATTTTTCCAATTCTGTGCTAAAATCAACCTGGCCATTGTAATCAAATACAATATATCTCTTCCATATTTCCTTTCTATCTGAGAAGGTAAATTATTTAACATGTTTAGTAAATAAATTTCCAGTTCCATTTTGAACTTTATGTTTAACATCTTTTCAATTGTTATGTATATAGGTATCTTCGTCCAGTATTTTGCCAGTTTTTTGGACAGCGCCAGCAAACATAGAACCATTTCCCAATAGCAAAATTACATTTTCAACAGTCATTTGATTTTGTATTATAGATTTTGGCCATTTTCTTGGGAGTTAGGTGCCATCTTTTTTCCATCTTCCAATAATTTTCCTCAAAACCTGGGATTTAGTAAATTTCCTGGTTTTTTTTCTTGCATATTTCCAGCTCTCTAAACTAACACTTTTACCACAACCTGTAGCCCATTTGATCATTTCTTTTTGAAATTAACTCCTTTTCCTGTTTGTATTTTTGAAGTAACTAATAAAATCTTGAAACCTTTTTACTCTCTGCCTCAAACCATATGTTATCCAAATCTACTTTTTCTACACTGAAGTCCTCTACTTTAAAGTTCATTTTGAATCTTTCCTTCAACTGAGTGTACAATAGCCAGTGCATTTTTGGATCTAACTGAGATAATTCTTCCATTGGACTTATGTCCATTATGTTTTTTCCCCTTTTAACCAGGATATCATCATATGTGAGCCAATTATAGATCGATTTCCACCTTCCTAAAAAGGCCTCTTGCGGGGAAACCCATAAAGGAACTTGATTTGTTCCCAATTTTTTAATAATGATCTTTTAATAATATGTTTAAATTTGCTGGGAACTGCCACTTTACCATACCAGTTAGGCGTGCCATCCGAATCTGTTATTAAATCCTTCTAAATTCAGTAATATCTCATTTTCCAAGGTTATCCAGTCTGATAACCAATTCAGTACGTTTGCTTGATAGTATGACCACAAATCTGGCACACCTCCTCCACCTTCTTCTTCTTTCCTTGGTGTTTATCACACTATACTCTTAAAGTGCTACTATTGTACTTTGACTCCTCTAGCTGCCTCCTGTTGCATTCTGGTATTGGCAGTTTTAAGGAGGGTATTTAGAATTCTCAGGCAGAGAACTTCTGTCATAGTTTTCTAGTTCACTCAAGGTTTCTTATCTTTCCAATATATATATATTTTTATATCATCTTGCTATTCTTTGAAAGCAGATTTATTATTTAGTATTGGAATGGTTTGGAATAAAAAATTCATTTTTGAAAACAAAACAAACAAACAAAAAACGATGGAAATCATTTTTATAACTTCTATATGGCCTGAAAGAGATAATTGCATGATCTTCCATGATTTTAACTCATTTTTAATTTCCTTCCATTTCAGCATATAATTATTGGCAAATAAGTCCATGTTTTATTTGTCAGCCATATTCCCAGGTATTTGACCTTCCTTGTAATAAGGCATTTGGAAAGCTCTCCCAAATTTTGTTCCTCTTGTCCTGTTAATTTTTTTGCAAACATAAATGTCTTACTCTTGTTTATTTTGAAATGTGATATTTTGCCAAATTCCACAATTTTTTCAAATAAGGGTTGAATATGTCTTTTGGAGTCTTCTACGATAAGCATTAAATCATCGGCAAATGCTTTACCTTATATTCCAAGCCTCTAATCATAGTACTTCAAATGTCTTTGTCTTTTCTAATACTGTGATGTCCAGCCAGGACTGTTTGAACCTCCCCCTGCATTTTCTTTCGTGTTGGTTCAGGCCATAGTATGGTTTAGTGTATGAAATGTTCCTTGTATTAGTTCTGGGAGGAGCTATAGGATCCCCTGCGTTTTTCCAGGTTTGGTTTGCCCTTTCCCAGCATGCTCTGTTTTTAGCTAGAGGCTTTTAGTTTGGAGTAGTCTTTGCTGTGAGCAGGCAGAGAGCTGTCTTTTGGTGGCAAACAGGCCCAGGCAGCCGGAAAGGGTATTACTTACACGTTAGCCAAATCAGTTATCAGGAACTAGTTAGCAGATTTAGTTACCAGGAACCAGTTAGCCAAATTAGTTACCAGCATCAAAGAAGACAAAGAGATCAGGAGCTGAAAGACCCTGCACCAGCTCCATTGAGAGAGGAGATCAAACCAAGATCAAACTCAGAGAGATGACATCCTGAAGATTGCTGAAACTCAAACTGTAAAGTATCTTTTATCTAGAGCTGGGGAGGAGAAAACGCTTTACTTTTATTCTTTAAATTAAACTCCCCCCTTTTTGAACTTTACATTCAGCTTCAGAGCCTTTTTGGGTAAAAGAGTTTGATTTCACCAGGGTACCGGCGTTGCACACCCAAACCTGCCACCACCTTTAGTTGGGTGTGTCTTCACAAATACTGTTCATCAAAACTTCCACTGTAGTTATAAAAAGTAATGGGGACAAAGGGCAACCTTGCCGAGTACCCTTATGTATTTCAAATTTCTCTGATTTATCTGTTTATTATCAACTGGGCATATTGAGTTTGGTAAATGACCCACGTAGTTATGTGAATCCTCAAGGATATAGTGATATCGATTATCAAAACAGTATTATTCAAGAGCTGTAATATTTGAATGCTGCATGGCAATAAATCACTTATCAGGTTTCCCCGTTATGCATGCCTTTGAAGGAGAGGATAAATGGTCTGTTTTTTCATTTCTTGAAATGTGTTTATTTTGGAAGATTATTCAGCATTTTGCATGTGATCTTGCTTTTCAAAGCATGTGTTCTGTGGGAGTTATGTATTGTTGCTTATTTATGGGGTGCATGATAATTTTTGCTTCACTGTTTGTACTTCTGTACACCTGCAACTTAACTAAAACAACATTTCAGACACACCAACATCTGGGGAAACTAAATTTTGTCAAGCTGTTGTTGGAGTCTGCTAACTACTTTTGAGCTATAACAACTCTCAGAAATGTTCAATCTTTGAGTGTGGTCTATAAAGAAAAGGCATAGTACAAACTTAAATAGTATTTTCAAAATTTATACACCAAGACATCTGTAGAAGCATCAAGTTTATTTTCAAAAATTACTAAAAACAAGGTGAAGGGAAGGAGTTGGCTTTTTTTAAACTGAGATACCAATTTACATAAATGGGGCAAAGCAACGTTTGGAAAATGTACAATCTATTTCCTATATTGCACTTCTCATATTACAACAAGGCAGTTTAAAAATGTTTTCAACATAAAATGATATATTTTTTTATAAATAATGGTGTCTATATACAGTATCATACAGAAAATAGTGTGTCACACTAACAAACAACACACATAATGTAGCTAAAATCATCACCTACTTGTCACAAAAGAGTTGATGAAGTGGTAAACCTGTGCCTGGATGGCACTCGTTCAAATTACTGATAAGAGATCACATGTTCGAATGCTTCATATGAATACAAACAAACAAAAAAAACCCTAAACTTTGCAAATAGAAAATTAGTAAGTCTGGGAAATGGCTAAGTTAAACCTTGATTCCTGGCATACAGTTTTAAGTGATGGGGATATTTTTGTATGAAAGAGCAGCAAGTCTTGAGATCTCTCCACTTGCAGTTTAAGGTAGCACTACCCAGAAAGGTTTACTATCTCATCTGTGTGACCCAGCCCTGTGTTTCTGTTTTTCTATAGCATGACCTCCTGATTTTCAACTTGATTTTCATGTATTGTACAAATCATTTTTGTTCTCTTCAGTGAAAGTACAGATTTTTGACAGCTTGACCTGTTGGGCTGTGTGAACAGGTATGTAATGGAAGCTTCTCACTTGAGGAAGGAGACAGGGTAATCCCCCCCCCCCCGTCTCTTACAGCTTCTGACACTTAGGATCTCCTAATCCTCTGGGGCAGGAAATGACACTAGAGGTTGCAGGGGGAATTAGAGGGGATGAAATATCCACCTCGTTCCATTTCCAAAGACCTCAAGTATAAATCCATCCCATTATTTCCTGGCTAAGTTACTGGTATCCTACAAGGTGGACTTCCTATTATATGAGAGGTGGGTACTCTAGATGGCTTCTGGAGAATTATAGTATGCTAATTTCAAGAACAGCATTTAGGGACTGGTATGACCATCAAAGGTTATTATTAAATCATGTACAAAGCTTAACACACTTACATAGAGAGACCTTTTATGTCTAGAACATGTCAAATTCATAACTTTTACATCACAAAGAACATTTTACTACACAGTCCTCTTTTTTGCTGTCGGCTCATGGCCTGTAAACACATGGAACATGTTGTGAACTATTTCCTCATACTGTCTCATACTCCCAAGTTTACATTTATAAAAATCTGATACATTATCTCAAACATTGTTTTCCAAATACACATTAAGTTCTTGAGGATGAAAACCGATACAAAACAGCTTGGATGCTGAACAGAAAAGATAGGTTTCAAGGTGCTCAATGGATGATTAATAGAAAGCCCAGCACATTTCAGCCTGTATACGGTCTCAAAGATGTGACAGTTCAAGATCCAAAAAATTCTGAATTTCAAACAAGTGAATGTTAAAAAATGAACAAGCCACAGGCAGTGTACAAATATAATAACAATATCATACACACTGTAATATTATGTGTTGTTTGATTACATATTTGTGTTCTCTCTTTCTATGTTATACAGCCCCTGAAGAAGGTGCTTGACAGCATGTATGTGACAAAAATGCAGTGGGCTTTTATTAATAAATACCATCCCTTGAGACTTGTCTTCTGCTTATTTTACTGGGTGCTCTCCAGGTTTTGTTTCTTGTATTTGAATCACAATCCTGAAATATCCAAAGAGTTGTATACCATCTAGATCCTTCTAGAAAAGTACCATTGTATCAATATATTCTCCTCTATGGATCCCCCCCAAATAGTTGTAGTGGTTTACTGTTAGGAGTTCAATACATTTATAGGAGCTTTTTCTTGCAGAATTTTGAATCTAATGATTTAAAATTATTTGTGGTTCTGGCTTTAGCAAAGTTGTAGAAATGTAGTTTCAGGATCTTTTGAAGTTGGGGGGGGGGGGGAACATCTGAAGAAACTCACTTGGAAAGAACAGTGAGATTGTGCCGGATATATTATGCCATATGGTTACTACAAACACAAGACAAGTTTCTCCTAATCTGCAAAGTAAGGAGAGACACACAATTATTCATACTGAGTTTTTTTTTTAAAAAACCCACCCCAATTTATAAAAGTGCTATAGCCACTGTTCCCAGTTAAAAACGCGGCATGTGTTCTTCATAAAAGAAGAACAGGTGCCCTCATGACCAGTGACTCCCCCATGAAACTACCTTATTGCTTCATCTAGCCCAATGGTGCTCTGACTAGCTGCAGCTTACTAGGTACTCAGGCACAGGATGGCTTGATATTTGAGATTTTTCCACCGAGGGGGAAGAATTTTAGCCTAAGAACTCATACATGCAATTCATGTACTCTTCCAGTGAGCTATACGGGTGTCTTTCATAAGGTGTTGGGAACACTCTTTCCAGATAGTGCCAGAGTGGATTCAAAAACAGTATCTCATAGAATCTGAATTATTCCAGATATAGGCTGGCATCCTGTTCAGTATTTATAAAGTTGTAACTGGACTTATGACTTTGCAATTTTTGGTATTCATTTTTATGGTTGTTAACAACCAAAGGTGAACTCCCAAACCTACCTCTGAAGCTAGGCAGCCTCCCAGAAGAAGGATTTCTGAGGTGCTGGAGAGCAGGGGGCTGGGAAATGAAGAGTCCAGCCCTCTCCCCATTGTGGGGTAAAGTCTACTTCAGCAAGGCATTACTTATTTCTTTATTTGAAAATAAAAATATCAAATAAGGACAATTAAATGTTTTTGGTCTGTGCTGCAAGGATGGAGATAGTCAAAGTATGGGGAGAAATTGGAGAACCTTTTGATACAAAATTAGTTAAATAGAATAGGGGCTATAGCTTTATCTGAAAAATTAATATATGAAGTCAGGTTAGTGAGAGGAGAAATAAAATAGTGTTTATTCAAGGCCATATGGAAACCACTTATTAGTTACATGTGTCCAGTAATAGTGTAGTAGATCAGCTGTAGATTATTTTAAAAAGCAAAAGCAAAATTCTGTAAGAAATCGTATGCTTCTGTAAATGCACTAAACTTTCAACAATATGCCACTTAAATGCAGTGTCACCCTCCTTCTGTTTGAGGTTTGCCTGACTGAACTGGTAGTCAAGGGGTAGCATTGGGAGATGTAGACTCGACGATGGATCTCCACCATCAAAATTATGTCTCTTGATGCAAGATCTCAACCATAATCTTTTAAAATATGCTATGGAGCATTTTCACCCAGCCTATGTAAAGTACCATTTATTGTACATCTAAACAGTGAGAGCACACTACCCACAGCAATTAATTTATAAACAACAGGGCAGGACTCAGGCATGCCTTGCAGTCATATCCACTGCCTTAGACTTTTTTTTTTCACCCACAGTCCCAGCCACAAGACTCTGGCTGGGGCAGTTCAAGCGATGTGGCAAATATCCACTGCAAAGGCTTTGTAGAAATGTAGAAAGCAGAGCCACATTAGTGTGTTCACTTCACAAACTTAACAGCAGAACTTTTGTACTGAAAACAGAAAAGCCCTGAACACAAAATCCTTGCATAGCTGCAGCTCCACACACATGACTGATTAGGAAGTCTCCAATATGGAAAAGGGAAGATATGGTTACAGAGAAGTCCATATGGAAAATGTGTGGCACTTTGATTTTGAAATCCTGGAAGCAGCAGAATGGTGCTCATTTATAAAACTAAGTGCACCAATTGGGAGATGTTCCTGGCTTACAAATCTTGACATTCCTTGGCTGATTTAAGGACTGTCTCATGTAAAACAATGGCAATTAGTCAGTCAGGTTCAGCTCCTGCAATATTTCCAATGGTTCCAGTGTACACATATTGCAAAGGTGTACTCAAAAGACTGTATTGCTCACATCACGCTGAAGGCTGATGCTTTCTGATAAGCAGTTGGACTGGTCCCTCTGGGACAGATTTGAGGATATTCCAGGCATCATAATGCATAAGACCAAGCAAGGACTTTCCACCAACAGCAAGAATTTCATCACCTACTTCTAGTTTTCCATCTTGTTCAGCAGCGCCACCTGTTGGCAAAGACATTTAAAGTCAGGAAAGAAGGGACACAAGGAAAGAAAGGGAAAGAAATTGTCCAAGGCAATGAAGCTTCAATTTCTGAAATCCAGTTAAATTCCAGTTCTAAAATGTACATTACCATTCACACAATAGCACAACTTCACTGTGGTGACTATGACTATTAACCAATCCTAGAACACATGTGTTGCAAAGTATACTAGAATGTATACTACGTTCCACCACAACAAGCCTGCAAAGTTCATTCCCATTTTTCAGAGATGCAAGTGAGTCTGCTGGACTGGGCATCACCCAAGGCTAGGAAGGCAAAAAGGGAAAGAAACTTGAAACTGGTAATGAAGAACAAATATAGAATGGGGAAGAATAAGCAACATGGAGAGGAGATTGAAAAGGAAAGGATCTGAAAAGCCAAGCCTACACATATTATTTATTTCAAGAAGTTTAGAAAAGGTCATTGGCCATGGTGGCTGGGGGATCCTGGGAGCTGTAGTCCCCAAAAGCAGTACTTCCAAACTATGTTTTAAGCTTGATTTGGCTGCTTTTTCAGCTAACCAAAATTAAAGACAGTAATCAGCTTGCCTCAACTTTCCCTTTCCCATGCCCATTACTCCCCATTTCCTTCCAACTAAATTATTATCATACTTAAGAACCAGCTGCAAGCAGCAGGGAGCATAAAGCTTGACTACTGGCCTTTCTTGGATGACCAACCCAATGATTGTCCTCTCCTTGAAATGTTACAAAGAAAGGCCCAACATGAAGTGTATTATTTGCTTCCAGGGGCTGGGAAATTATGCAAATATTGGCGGGTTATAGACCGCCCATTTGTGGCGGGCTGCACCCGCCCCTTTCCCCGGTGTATCGGGGCCTCAGTTGCTAGAACGGCAGCCGCTGAGGCCCCGATCCGCCGCTTTTCAGGCTGCAGGGAAGCAGCAAAACGCTGCTTCCACGCAGCCTGAAAAGGGGTGTCCCTGGGGATTCACCCTGCTTGGCCCCTTTCTCCATTGCTTCGCTGGGCACAGCCGTCTGAAGGCTGCACCCAGCGAAGCAAAGCGCCGCCGCAAACCAGGAAGGAGCTCCGAAACGGAGCTCCTTCCTGGTCTGCGGAAAGGGCGCCTTAGGCGCGGACCGACGACGTCACGTCCGCCCCGCCCCGTGTAGAGGCGGCGTGGTCATGACGTCGTCATGGCGGCCCCCTTGTGGAAGGGGAGCTGCCATTTTGTACGGACTGAGTCCGTACTTTAATGGCGGTCTGTAACCTGCCATTGTTTAATTATGCAAATTATGCAAATATCATTCTGTCCCCCATGCTTTTTAACATTTACACGAAGCCGCTGGGAGAGATCATCTGGAGACATGGGGTGCAGTTTTATCAATATGCCGATGACATCCAAATTCACTTTTCTATGTCTCCGACTGCTGCAGTGACTAAGGATGGCATCTCTCCTCTGAATGCCTGCCTTGAGTGTGTAATGGGCTGGATGAGGGAAAACAAACTCAAGCTGAATCCAGAAAAAACGGAGGTGCTTGTGATAGGTGCCCCTGGTCCGGGGAAGGAGATTTCCCAACCCATCCTTGATGGGATCACACTTCTCCTGAAGAATGAAGTTCGCAGTTTGGGAGTGCTCCTAGACTTGTTTCTACAGTTGACATCTCAGGTGGAGGCGATAGCCAGGAGTGCATGATGTCAGCTTCAGCTGATATGCCAAGTGCGTCCCTACCTGGTTCAGGGGGACCTTGAAACAGTAGTACAGGCACTGGTAACCTCTCATTTAGATTTCTGTAATGCGCTCTACATGGGGTTACCTTTGTACCAAGTTCGGAAGCTCCAATTGATTCAGCATACTGCAGCCAGACTGATCACCAGGACACCGAGATCAGAGCACATTACACTGGTGTTGAAATCTCTACATTGGCTGCCAATTAGCTTCCCGGCGCAATACAAAGTGTCAGTTATTACCTATAAAGCCCATAGCTTTCATACACAGTTCCATAATGTGTGCTACCACTAGCACCACAATAACTTGAAAAACCATGTTGAATCCCTAGAACAAGGAACTAACATTTAGTTACCAGGTAACAAGCACTGCATGCACATCTGAAACAAGAGCCTAAAGCAAAGCCCAAAAGCAGATGGGCAGGGAGTAGAAATAACCTCAAGCCTCTGAAAAACAAAAGCAAAAGGGTGTTCTAAGCTATCAAAAAGCCAGACAATGTGGACATTTAAAAAAAACACATAAATTTATACAGTAAGGCAGTTTACGAAGGAAGTGTTGTATTAAGAGACTTGCAGAACACCCCCACAATTCAAATGTGACCCTTACGGTCTACTTAAGCCTCAGCAAGTATCTTAAATACATAGCTTGGATTCACTGTTTATGTAGCCCAGAGTTTTGAAAGTACAGTGTGTGAAGAACAGGCAGAATTATGCCAGACTAGCAACAACCAATTAGGAGAAAGCTAGCTACAGCCAATCAGGAGTCAACTGGCGATAGCCAATAGAACGCTAGCCGGTAAGAGGAGAAGACTTCCACTGCTGACAGTTGGAGTCAGAAAACAATGCCAAGCTACACCAGAGATTCATTGGATGGGTAATTGCAACACTTTGCTGTATTGGAATGTTTTCAGTGTCAATTAATCAGAGGTAAGTTTACAGACATGTGCTGAACCATATCTCAATTCTACCCCCCCTTAAACAGGTCACAGATCTTTTTCGGGCTCACACACTGCATGCTCAGCCAATGTTAGCTGAGGGATTCTGGGTGACGTAATCCATAAAATAACTTATTCAAACAAGTGGTGGTACTATGCAATAAATAAATAAATGATAAATGGACATTTATTTTCTAAGTATCCTTTTTGAATTAGAAAAAAGAGCTCATGAGGCAGGCTAGGAATGGTTGAATCTTCCAAATTCCGGCTTTCCTGAACTTTTTAGGTTCTTTCCTAAAAAATACTACATAACAGCCTGATTCCTGTTGTTTAGCCCTAACTAGAATAGATCAACTGAATCAATTAAAAATTTTTACAGTGCTAATCTGTGGGGAAAAAGAGGGAGAGTAGAAGGGAGGATATTATTATTATATCTCAATGCTTTAGCATACAGTTATTACCATATCCCAATGACTGCTTTTCTGCTTAACCCCACCCAACAGGTCATTGAAAATGACCATGGAGATCTTATGCCTGACAGTCTCCAGCCAAATGCTATGGGCAGCATAAACAAATCAGATTAGCACCAACTTTTAATGGAAGTTCGCTCAACCAATCAGGAAGAAGTCTGAACTGAAATAATTCTGAGAAGAAAGAAGTTAGGAAATCAAATGACCACCATGAAAGCTAATCTTAACATTGAAAAACTGGAAACCAACGAAAAATAAAACTTCATTTAATGACAGTTTATGTCTAAACTGTGTGTGTCTTGTGTATGTTCAAATACGCTCACTTGTTCTTGTGCCACAAATATTAACTTGGGCTCATGGAGCCAGACTCAGCTTTGAGATTTACAGAAAGACCAGTAGTCTATCTAAAACACACAGATCTTCAGGATGAAGTAACACTGGGACTACCTCTGCAGCCTGTGCTGCTGCAGCCAGTGGCTCCTCCAATCCGAGGGAGAGGGCGAAGGCAAAGTAACAAAAGTGCGTTAAGAAGAGTACAAGCACCTCAGTGGAAGCAAAGCCCACGAGAAAAGGAAAAGCCACACAAATTTTGTGGCTGTGGACTGCTTATTGACATCCCCAATTTGCTGCAGATGACTGAACCATGGAGACTCTCTAGCTTTTACTAGCTAGTACACGTGACATGTCAAAGATGGAATTGGGGTGTCCTGAAACTTCCCCTGTCCAAGCTCCAAGCTAGCCCTGCTGGAAGAAGAAGCTGCCCGAGAGCACCGATAGGCTGAAGAAGACATCTAAACATGCCCAGAAGGGGATGAAGAAAGAGATAGGGTAGACTACAGGCTGAGGGGAGTGAGATAAAAGGACAGGAACTGAAAGAATCGGTGGACAGAGAAAGGAATCATAGGCCCAAAGTTGGATGGACACGCCAATGAGGCAGGAGTGGGGGCTACTGAAAGAGCTTGAGAGGGACCCCGACCAAGGAGAGGAAGGTACTTGAGAGAGATGACAGGGAAAGGCAGACAAGACTTCAGAGTTGGGGAGATGGGCTTCAGCTGCCAGCAAAAGGGTCAGAGAGCTGAGAACCCTCAAAGTCCAGGTCCTTGGAGGAACAGGAAAGCCCTACACCTGCTGACAGGGGAAAAGGAACATTTGAGGTTAGGAGAACGGAAGGAGAGAGTGGAAAGGGAGAATCCCCGAGGGAGGGAGCCCATGGAAGGAGACCTGTACACGGTCCACTCTAGAGAGGGCTCACCAAGACCCAGGCATTCCTGCCTATGTGAAGGGACCAGAGGAGCGGCAGCAATGGCGGCCAGAACAAGCCTCAGTAGCGGCTTCGGCGGTATCCATTTTGTTTTAGCAACCAGCGAGAGAAGAGGAGGGACAAGAACAGCCCCTCTCAAAACCAAACCCTCCATTCCTCGGTTCCACTGTCTTTCAGTTCCCGCTATTGGAAGCACATTTGTTTTTCCGCAAATGTTGGGGTCAATGGTATCCCCTGCAAAACAATGGTTGCAAAGCAATCAAAGCACAATGTTCGTTTATAAATTAGATTGCAACAGTCGTTAGCTATCCTTCTCCAACTGGGACATGGCAAGGGAGGCGTCCTCCTCAGACTGCAAACATGTTGTCTCGGATATTTGAAAAGCTTGGTAAGACCTCAGCTGGGGACTGCGGGGGCAAGGGCGGGCGGTGGATAGGTCTCAGGCCAATCCTTTGTGTAGGGAAATGAAGTCTATTTTTCTTTTAACAGGGTCTGCCTTGAAATTAACATAAAGGCTGGAGTCCCTCCAAAAAAGAAGTAGAAGGAGGGCCCCAAAAGACGCGCACCAACAGAGGAGTGCATTTCAAAGCAATCTTCGGATGTTCCCGAGATAAATGATGACCTCAAACCCTTGATAAGAAGCCTTGTGACAGTCATAGCCAAAAGCTATATAGAGGAAGGAGGTGCCAAAAGACAGGGGCTCTGGAAATCCAAATACCTTTAAATATTCTTTTGATGAGCAAAGGTCTGTCTCCACAGATTGAAGCTTTTCCTCCATCCAGACTGAAGCCCAAACCAGCAGAGGTCTTCAGCAGTTCAACATAAATGGCATCACTCAGCTCTCCACTTGGACCTTCAGAGAGCGAAAAAAAGCATACAGTAAATTCACTCTCCTTTGTTCTAATGTCCAAACTTAACTCATTCTGCGCAGCCTTTCCTTCCCTATGTCATTTCTGTTCCTTGAAAATTAATAAACAGACAGTTGTAATTTTGGATCCTTTTCTGGCACAGCACTCTACTATTCTGCTGGATTAGTTTGATCTTGGACTGCAAAATGTATGTAAACCCAAATCTTTGCAAATAAGACTTTAAAATGTCCACATAAATTACATTATACATAAACCAGTATTTGAGAAGCCTGGTCTAATTTTGAGTTGATCTGAATGGAAGCTTAATAATTCAGGTGTACGTGGGTTAGATGAGACTTGGAATATCTAAGCATCTGTCTTGCCTGTAAAAGTTTTTTAAAATGCTTTGTTTCCAAAGGATTCCAATTGAAAACTCGAATGTATTTTCACATATACATTATACTATCCAATGTATAAAAGCTAATAACAAGACAAACTGTATAGAGCTTCTCCCTGCTATCAAATTTTGTATTTCTTCAGGGTGAATTCATTCCAGCTGCTGATAAACTAAGATTGTACCTGTTCCTCTTCCCACTGTTGCAGCTCCCAAGGTTTGTCCTGTAGGAGGAGACTTTTCAGACCCACAAGAAGACATCTTTTTTCCATCTCTTTCCTTCTTGATGACAACAACAGCATATTTGTGGAGCCTTGCTTGGTGAAGAGCGTTGAGTACATCCCCATGAACAGAACCAGTAAGGCAGATGCCGTTGATGGAAAGAATGAGGTCTCCTCGGTGGATGATTCCTTCCTGGGATGCTACCCCTTTGGAGAACACCCGATGGACCTTAAAAAGATACATTGTGGCAAAAGTGGTCAACCTACTGAAGAAGTAATAGCTGATAAAAACTATTACCTTCTAAGTCTAACTATTACCTTTCAAATGTAAATGGAAGAGTTTTGGGTGCATGGCCAGAGCCAACTTATGGTTTGCTGCCCCCAGATTCTTCACTTCAATTTTGCAATCGAGGAGAGTAGACAGCAGTTATTAGACTGGGCTACATAGTCTATTTTTCATCTTTCCCAACCGGGGGGGGGGGGCTGCCCCACTTGTTACCGGCCTCTCCCTCCCTCCTTTTAGGCCCCTTTTGATTATAGGCCTGGCAGCCATTTTATATTGCTGCACCTGAAGCCATTTTGCTCATAGGCTCGGAATCTGTTTTATATTCCTGCACTTGCAGCCTTGTTTAGAATAAGCTTATGGCCTTGTAGGGGATCTTATGCAACACCCCTTACCTGCCTCTGCCATCCTGTGACTTAACCGAACAAGGGTCCCCAAGCCAAGCAATACAGTAGTACACTCTGCCATTCTCTACAGTGAGTTGTCCCTTCCTCTAGGGCAGTGTGCTTCTCATTTGGGGATCGAATTACCCTTTCCCAGGGGTCACCTAAGATCATCGGAAAAGACATATTTCTAATGGTCTTAGGAACCAAGACATTGCTCCTCTATCTGTCTCCAGGCGGATCTGCCCACATGCAGATACATCCACATATGAGTACCTGGTGTGATGACATCATTGCACTAACCCCATCACATACAATTACAGGTGTATGTGACAGGGTTGGCACCATAACGTACTTAAGTGGATCAGTCACACATGTGTAGGGAGCAGCTACTGTGTAGAAAGCAGCAGCTTTGGAGGTAAAACGACACTTCATGAATTATAATTACTGGGTAAATGTAAAATCATGTACTGTAAAATCATCAACTACTGCAAAAATAAAAAAAAAATCAATTTCATGGGAACTGAATCCGAATGCTGATCAGTCTTTTTATATTCAGCTGTGGTTGATGTGAATACTACCCCCTTGCGAGAGTAACAGCTATGTAAAAAACAACACAGAGAATGGTAAATCATAAGAAAGTTTAATAAATTGTATTGACTGAACTATGTCGTATATCATCTTTTGTATTATTAAAGCTATTGTTATATATTATTTTAATTAGCAAACCATCCTATGGATTGTGCAGAGAAGAATGTGAAGAAAAGAAAATATAGTGAGGATCTTTATAGTATGGTTTTATCTCAATAATTACAGCAGGAATCGAGAAACTGCAATGTGTTATTTTTTGTGAAGTTCTATCAGCCGAAGCTATGAAACCGAACAAACTAAAACAGCACTTTGTTAGCAAGCATCTGAGTTTTGCCGGCAAGGATACCTACTATTTTAGAAGCAAAGCTGATGGGCTCAAGAAAGCCAGATTTGACACTGGTGGCAAGTACCACAAACAAAACGTAGCAGCCGTTGAAGCTTCATATTTGGTGGCACTCAAGAGTCGCCAGAGCTATGAAACCTCACACCATTGCTGAGGATTTACTGTTGTCAGCGGCCAAAAACATTGTTCGAGTTATGATCTGAGACGTATTTGTTACGAAATTGAGTGCAATTTCCTTATCTAACGACACTGTCCGCAGAAGAATAGATGACATGTCTGCTGATGTTCTTGATCAGGTAATCCAGGAAATTAAATCTGCTCCACTTCCTATATTTAGTATCCAGTTTGATCAACAGACGTTGCAAACTGTTCAGAGTTACCCGTTTACATGAGGTATATTAATGATGGCGATTTTAAAGATGAGTTTCTTTTTTGCCAACCTCTTGAAACGACAACTACTACACGTGATGTATTTGACACAGTTGATTCATTTCTTAAAGAGCACAAGATCTCTTGGGAAAAGGTTTCTGGTGTTTGCACAGATGGTGCTCCAGCTATGCTAGGATGTTGATCTGGATTTCAACATTTGGTACTCAATTGAGTCACTAAAAGTCATTGGAACTCGCTGTAAGATTCATCAACAAATATTTGCAACAAAGACGCTACCACAAGAGTTAACAAGAAGTAATGAAAAGCATCATAAGTTCTGACAATTTTGTAAAGGTGAGCATTTTAAACAGTCGACTGTTTCACAACTGTGCAACGACTTGGATGTGCTGAACAATGCTCTGTTATTTCACACTGAAGTGAAATGATTGTTGAGAGGAAGGTTTTTGAGCTTCCTAATGAACTCAAAACGTTTTTAATCAGAAAGCAAGACCGCAGTTCGAAGCACTTTTCAGCAATAAAAATGGATGGATGGTAAACTGCAGAAAATAGCTTACTTGACATCTTTGCCATCTTGAATGAGTTAAATTCATCACTGCAAAAACCAAATGCAACATTCCTCGATTTGCCTGAAAAGATCTGATCATTCCAAATGAAACTTCAGCTTTGGCAAAAAAAAAAAAAAAAAAAGGGATGAAAATAAAACTGCCATGTTGCCTGCCTTATCTGCTTTCTTTGAGGAGCATGACATTGAACCAGACAAAAGAATTACAATGATAATTTCTGTGAAAAAAACACTTGCACATGCTTGCAGACAAAATTTCATCATACTTTCCAAATCTACCTAACACCCCATTTGCACTTGCCAGAAGCCCATTCAAAGTTCAAGATGTTCCTGAGACAGCACAAGAGGAGTTCATTGAATTTACTAACAGTGATGCAGCGAGAACTGATTTATCTACAATGTCAGTTACAAAATAATGGATCAAGTGTTTGCAGTCGTATCTTGCTGTCTGAGACTGTGTTGCTCCTTCTTCTTCCATTTCCAACAACATCTTTGTGAAACAGGCTTTTCCAGCTTGTTGGTTATTAAATCTAAATACAGAAGTAGAGTTGTTGTGGAAGATGATCTTCGTTGTGCTCTTGCAAAGACTGCCCTGAGAATTTCTGATCTGGTGAGAAAGAAGCAATCTCAACTTTCACACTGACATTGGCTTCTTTATGCATACTGTTGCAAAATGTAGCAATGTAGTTTACTGTTGTTATATTAAGACTGTTACCCATGCAACACCATGCTTCAAGACAAAATTAAATTTATTTCTAATTAAAAATAAATATTTTGTAATACTCGTGTTGTTTTTGTGATTAATCATTATGCTTTATGTTCAGTTTGCAAAAATGAAAATACATCCTGCATATCAGATATTTACATTACAATTCATAACAGTAGCAAAATTACAGTTATGAAGTAGCTGTTGGGATAGAGTCACAAGGAAAATGTACAATGTGGATTTTAATAGTAACCAGGCATTAAAGGGTTACTGTGAGCCATAATGATTAGGCATTTAAACAGGAAATGGCATCAAAAAGATAGTCAACAGCATCCCTGACTCCTGAGTTTATGGTTAAAAGCCAGTTGGAATACTTTTGGCTCACCAGTATCTCCCCCCCCCAAAGGATTAAACCCCAATATTACATTTGATGCACAAAACATAGTCAACAAGTGCTGTAAAGTACTGTAGAAAGCAGCCAGTCTGAAAAATCACTCAGGAGGGCGGCTGGATCCTTTGTGGTACCAGACAGAGAAGCAAGGCCTAGTAGGTCCCGCGGAGCCTTGGCTAGAGTAGTGACGAGCATTTTACCTCTGAGTGGGTTGTTACTAGTGTGGATGGTGTCGGTGTATATATTGTTGTACACAGTGGAATGTCTTCTAAGAATAAAAGCCTCATTTGAGAGAAGTTTACAGTGTCTCTTTGCTCATTGAGAAAGGGAGAGGTGTTTCTCCAGCTCACAAGCTGCTGACTACAGTCATGAAGGTGGAAAATCTGGTGCCAAACGTTGATGTGTTGCCTCACATGCTGCGCAACATCAAAAGCATTTTAACAGTAGCAACAAAAATAATTTTATGGTTGAGGGTCACCACAACATGAGGAACTGTATGAAAGGGTTGCAGCATTAGGAAGGTTGAGAATCACTGCTCTAGGGGATCCCTTCTCCAGTCTACCATAGATAAAATACTTAGGAGTGAATATGTAGATGTCTTTCCCCTACTCTACCGGATGATGGAAAATAAAAATAAGCAGGAGCTTTATCATAAAGACAAGGAGGATTTAAAACGGCGAAAGGCTGAATGCAATTTTGCTAACTGGTGAACAGGTTCTTTATCTAGGTGGGTGTTATTGCTAAAGCATAGTCCATGTATGCAGCGGCCTTGATCCAATACATGGATAATATACACTGGGCTAATGTTAACTACTCTGGGCCTGCTTGGCTACTATATGGTGAGTGTCATATGCTCTGGAGACAAATATTTAGTTGAGATTGTATTAGGCTGTGTATCAGTTTGGGAGGGGAAATAGAGATCTACAGCTTTAAGAAAGACAAGGATTGTGGGAAATCCCAGGGTCTGTTACTGTCTCTCTCCAGCTAGTTTCAGTTGTGTAGTAAGATTTCAGCCAAGTCAGACCTGGAGAGAGTATTTTCCTTTGACAAAGATAAGTCCACAGAAGAAGAAAGATAAAATCCACCAAGAAGAGAGAGCAAGGTATTTAGGAAGGACTATTGAGAAAAAGGAGATCAGTTTCATGTTTTGTGTTTATAACCAGTAAAACCTTTAAAACTTAAGAAATTTGTGGGCAAGTCTTTTGTTCTGGCTGTGTTCCTGAGAGCCAGAGGCCTTACTACACCCAAAGTCCATAGCATCGCTCTTGGGACAAAACATTGAGGCTTTCCGTAAGCATGTAGCTATTTACTCTACTTTACATTGGGATCTTTTGCACTCTCAACTCTGGATGCAACTGACACCAGCGTGTCCCGTTAAAGGGGGTTGTTCACATAGTGGACATTTGGTCCACAAATTTGGTAGCATGTCATCTGCCAAGACACAGAATTATTCTGCTAAGTGTTCTGCTAAGTTTCTGTGTTAGGAATTCAGCTTTCTGGGATTATGCAATCATAAGGTCTGCAAGTATAAACATGAGTGTTTGGTCTGTAAAGGCCGGAACTCCTTTCAGAATTGTACCAGAGGGAGGGGCCAATCAAGTGGTAATAAAGAAGGCCAATACAATAAAAAGGGGGAAGTGCCCCTCCACCTTCAAAAGGGTCCCAGCCCAATTTGGTACTGAGGCATCTTTTGTCCTCATACTCTAACCGTGAAGTGGCCCAATATTTGCTACAAGGCTTTTGTAATTGTAATGGGTTTCACATCCAATTTCAGGGAGTGCATCACCTGTTCTTATCTAATAATCTTAATTCTATTTTAGGCATGGAGCATGTTAATAGGGCAAAGATCTTGAAAGAAGTTTCTGAGAGTCACATCGTCAGTCCATTTCTAATTTCTCCAGTTAGCAATTTGAGGGTTTCCCCTTCAGGCATAGTACCCAAAAAAAGCCCCAGGAGAATATTGCCTCATCCATCACTTGTCCTACCCCCACGGGTCATTGGTCAATGATGCCATTGCTCATTAGTTATGTTCTGTTAGGTACCTGTTGTTCGATGAGGCGGTTAGGTTTGTTCACAACTGTGGTTTGGGGGCTGAACTTGACAAATGCAGCATCAAGTCTGCATTCCATCTCATACATGCATCAGATTTTGAGTTGTTGGGTTTTTGGTTTGATGGCCAATTTTTTATGGACCGAGCTCTTCCTATGGGTTGCTTGGTTTCATGTGCAGCTTTCGAAATGTTACAGTGGGCCCTTAGGGAAACAACTGGTTTTCAAGGTGTGGTGCACTATCTGCATGATTTATTATTCGTTGGTCAGTCAGGCTTTGGTCACTGTTCTTTCTTACTAAGGGTGTTTGAAGCCCTTGCTCTTGAGTTGGGTATGCTGCTAGCCCCTGAGAAGACTGAAGGACCCTCCACTCGACTGGAATTTTTGGGGATTACTATTGATACAATTAATCAACTTTCTATACTTCCAGGGTATAACGTTTCTAGCTTGTTGCAGTGCCTTCACCAATTCTCAAACCAACCAAAGGCTATTTTTTTATTTATGGTATTTTTATACCCTGCCCTTCAGCCCTAACATTTTCAGGAGATCATTGGTCACTTGAATTTTTCCTGTTAGGTAACTGTCCCCCAGGCAGAGCATTTTTACAGTGTCTGTGTGACACAATTAGTGGGGTTTATAGACCACACCACCAAATTTGGCTTACATCCAGCATCAAGGTTTGGATACACTTTGAAGGGATTTAATAGGGTTTTCTTTTGGCGAGAAGCACTTAGGTTTAAGGGTGCTTTACAAATAGCGTCTGACACTGCAGGGTCAGTGGGATTTGGGGTGTTATTGGACAGGAAAATGGAGTGCACAGGTATGGGCTGATGACTGGGCTCATTCAGGATTGACCACTGATTTGATCCTTCTTGATTTTTTTCCAATTTTGGTGGCTGTGACAATATGGGCTGAGGAGTTGTCAAACTCTTCGGTCTATTTTTGGTGTGACAACCTTGCCATTGTGCACGTTATTAACTCATTAACCTCCAAGTCTCAAAAGGTTATGCACCATCTCCAGGCTTTTAGTCTTCACTTTAACATTTGTTTAGAGCACGATACGTGCCAGGGATTGATAATGCTATTCCAGGTGCTCTTTCCCGTAAACAGATAGAATGTTTCAGGACACTGGCACAGGAAGCAGCGCTGATGCCAGAACTGATGATGGAACATCTATGGAGTCCTGGCAATTCGAGGTAGCAAAAGCATTGAGTTTGTCCATCACACCATCCATCAGGCAGAACTACCTTAGGGCTTTAGAAGAATTTTTTCAGTTTCGGGCTAGACACACTTTAACTAACCTCTTACCTCCACCTGTGCAGCATTTACTACACGATTGTGTGTACCTACATGACTGTTTAACATTTATGTTAATTCACTAATCACTGATTTAAGGGAATGCCTCTCCCACACAATCCACCCCACACTCTCAGAATAACAGGGAAATACTTACTTGAGTACCCTAAGGTGAGATTGGCAGCAATTCACCAAAGAGCATTTACATCAATAGCTCCGATGTACTGGAATAAACTCCCGGAAGAGATTCAGGGTTCTGCTCTGTTCTACTCCGAGTTCTACACTGAATGCCTTTAAGAAGGCGTTGAAAACCCATCTCTTCCGGTTAGCATACCCTCCGGACTCTTTATAGAGAAGATATCCCCTAACAGAAGTTCATCCTAAGGCGTCTTATCCTGTGACTAAGATATTTTAAGATTGCTTTACATGTTGTTTTTAAAAGTTTTATTGGAATGTACTTGAGATTTGTAATTGTTGTGATATATGTCTTTGATTGATTTTGTAAACCGCTTTGATCTTTGTTGGAAAAGCGGTATAGAAATAAAGTTTTATTATTTTTATTATTATTATAATGACAACTATGTACCCCCTAAATTGGGACCAAGGAAAATATCAGTTCTCATGTATGCAGATGATACTATTTTATTGTCACACTAACAGCAAGGTTTAAGGAGATTATTGAAGGCTTTCAGTCAATTAGCAACACAAGACAAGCTGAAAATTAATCACAAAAAACCAAAAATACTAGTTTTTGCCAATAGGCATAAAAAACATACATGGAGAATTGACGGGCAACCTATAGAACAAGTGAAGTCCTTCAAATATTTAGGACTAAATTTCTCCTCAACTGGATCTTGGAGTTGTCATTTTGAAAATACAAAAACAGTTGCTAGCAATACAGCCAACTCTCTATTAAGATTCTACTGGAGCAGAGGCAGTAAACAGTTCCCTCCAGCCATTAAATTCTTTGTGGCTAAAGTTATAGCTCAGTTGTGTTATGGGGCTGAAATTTGGGGGACTAACATAAAATCTAACTTGGAAACAGTCCAAAATAATTACTTGTGAGCAATTTTAGGTCTGCTCAAAGGAACCGAGACTGCTATCCTTCGGTTGGAAGGTGGTCTCCGTACTGTTAAGGCTATAAACTCAGGTTCAAGTCATTAAATACTGGCTCAAACTTACTAATGGGATAGGACCAGCCCTTGTATTGATTGCTTTCAAAGAAATGTTGAAATTCGAAAACAAAACGCTTATATCTTGGAATCAAGAAATCTTGCAACTTATTGATTTGTATGGGCTCTCAAAGGACTCTTTGTGCTCTTTAAATTATGATAAAGCTGTAAAATATATGAAGTCCCATATTTTGAAACACGACTTTCAGCTAGATTGTACTTCTGTTGGCCTATCAAGATGTGCTCCTTGGTATACCAAACTCCCTTCCCAAATAAGTTATCCACAATATCTAAATAATAGAACTAATTTCAAACAGAGATATGCCTTCACAGCCTTACGTTGTCAGTCAATGACCATAGCTGTGGTGCAAGGGTGTTATCAAAGGACCATCTGGGAAGAGTTTGTCCATGTGGCTCCAACTCAGTTGAAGATCTAAGTCATTACTTATTAGAGTGCCCAATTTATAACGATCTAAGAAATGCTTTATACAAAGACTTAGGGTTGGTATCAAACAACTCTGACTCATATCTGATCACTCTATTATTAGGGGATACTGAAACAAGCATTTCTGAAAAGGTAGTCTGTTATGCCTTTAAAGCTTCAATGTTAAGGAGGAAGTTCTGTAAAGACAATAGTTGCGTCACAGGATAGTTTTGAAGCCCAACTATTCTTGAACATCCTCAGCTCTGTAAACCAATGTTATAGAGTTTTAGTGTATCTGGCCGCTTATGCCTCTTTAGAGCCATCTTACATGTTGTTGTTTTCAAAAGACAATTTTAACCCTGCAATGCAGTGTATATCTTACAATGTAGTTGTTGCTTATATTTTATGTTTATATATGTTTTTTATATGAATTACTTTTTGTAAAGGTATACGCTATACAAAATAAACTTATTATTATTATTATTATTATTATTATTATTACATGGTAGAGGATTGACTCCTCCTTCTATTCCAGGGGTTCCCCCCTGGGGGTCGAACGACTGTTTCACAGGGGTCGCCTAACACCACCCTCAGAGCCCCAAACAAAGGGCCTCCTAGCCTTTGCTGAAGGCTGCAGCGCAGCCACAGCCCCCCTGGTTGCTTAGCAACCGCCCTCAACAATGGACTGCTAGCAGCTCATGGTGTGACTGCAGTGGAAGTGGCTGGCTTCCTCCCTCTCTTGGAACATAGAGCTTGCAGAAAGGAAGAGGCACTGCACAGCCAATGAGTTCCGGTTTCACTTTGAGCCACTGCCCCTCTATCATGGGGTTTTCCGGGCTCTGTTCTAAAGAGGGGGTTTGCATTGCTATGTTCTGAAGCTGAGACAGTGTGACTTCTTGCCCAAGGCACACCTATCATGGAGTTTTCTAGGCTCTAGAAACCTAAACCTAGCGAATATGGAGGGACAAGTATAAAATTACATATTGTTTTTGTGATTAATCACTATGCTTTAATTATGTTCAATTTGTAACAAGGAAAATACATCCTGCTTATCAGATATTTATAGTAGGATTCAAATTTGTAGCAAAATTAGAGTTATGAAGTAGCAGTAAAAATAATGTTATGGTTGGGGGTCACCACAACATGAGGAACTGTATTAAAGGTTCGCGGCTTTAGGAAGTTTGGGAACCACTGTTCTATTCGGTTGCGGCTTTCAGTGATTGCATTTTGGCTGAAATTACAAGAGGTTTGTGACGCAACTATTGACTTCTGCATCAAAAAACTGCTTGAAGGCTGGACTATGGAAATAGTTAGAGTAGTGGATGCTAGGAATCTGCTTTGTCCAGATATATTGAAAGGATTAAGCCAAGTATGGTCTGATATTTGCATATCGCCATATGAGGCTCTACTAGCTCCAACTGCCTGCCTGTAAGAAGAAAAGCCCTTCCTTCAGCCACCATCTTGGGGGGATAGAGACAGGCAAGCTCCAACTGCCTTCTTGTAAGAAGAAAAGCCCTTCCTTCAGCCACCATCTGGGGGGGAGAGGAACAGGCAAAGCTCCAACTGGCTCTTGTAAGAAGAAAAAGCCCTTCCTTCAGCCACCATCTTGGGGGGGAGAGAGACAGGCAAGCTCCAACTGCTTCTTGTAGAAGAAAAGCCTTCCTTCAGCCACCCATCTTGGGGGGAGAGAGACGAGACAGGCAGCTCAATGCTTCTGTAAGAAGAAAAGCCCTTCCTTCAGCCACCATCTTGGGGGAGGAGAGGCAGGCAAGCTCCAACTGCCTTCTTGTAAGAAGAACAGCCCTTCTTCAGCCACCATTTGGGGGGGGAGAGACGGCACAGCTCCAAACTGCCTTCTTGTAAGAAGAAAGCCCTCCTTCAGCCACCATCTTGGGGGGGAGAGAGAACAGGCAAG
This sequence comes from Sceloporus undulatus, assembly GCF_019175285.1. Taxonomy (NCBI): domain Eukaryota; kingdom Metazoa; phylum Chordata; class Lepidosauria; order Squamata; family Phrynosomatidae; genus Sceloporus; species Sceloporus undulatus. The sequence goes on along the minus strand of NC_056523.1, from coordinate 312,100,173 downwards.
CTCCAACTGCCTTCTTGTAGAAGAAAAGCCCTTCCTTCAGCCACCATCTTGGGGGGGGAGAGAGACAGGCAAGCTCCAACTGCCTTCTGTAAGAAGAAAAGCCCTTCCTTCAGCCACCATCTTGGGGGGGAGAGAGCAGGCAGCTCCAAATGCCTGCTGTGAAGAAGAAAGCCCTTCCTTCAGCCACCATCTTGGGGGGAGAGAGGCAGGCTAGCTCCAACTGCCTGCCTGAAAGAAGACAAGCCCTTCCTTCAGCCACCATCTTGGGGGGAGAGAGGCAGGCAGCTCAACTGCTTCCTGGTAAGAAGAAAGCTTCTTCAGCCACCATCTTGGGGGGAGAGAGGAGGCAAGCTCCAACTCCGCTCTTGTAAGAAGAAAAGCCCTTCCTTCAGCCCCCATCTGGGGGGGGATAGAGACAGGCAAGAGCCAACTGCCTTCTGTAAGAAGAAAAGCCCTTCCTGCAGCCACCACTGGGGGGAAGAGACAGCAAACCTTAGAGGGGGAGGGAGAGAGACAGGCAAGCTCCAACTCCTTCTTGTTAAGAGAAGAAAAGCCCTTCCTTCAGCCACCATCTTGGGGGGAGAGAGGCAGGCTTGCTCCAACTGCTGCCTGAAAGAAGACAAGCCCTTCCTTCAGCCCCATCTTGGGGGAGAAGGCAGGCTAGCTCCAACTGCCTGCTGAAAGAAGGACAAGCCCTTCCTTCAGCCACCATTCATGGGGAGAGAGGCAGGCAAGCTCCAACTGCCTTCTTGTAGAGAAAAGCCCTTCCTTCAGCCACCATCTTGGGGGGGAGAGAGACAGGCTAGCTCCAACTGCCTTCTTGTAAGAAGAAAAGCCCTTCCTTCAGCACCATCTTGGGGGAGAGAGGCAGGCTAGCTCAACGCTGCCTGAAGAAGACAAGCCCTCCTTCAGCCACCACTTGGGGGGAGAGAGGCAGGCTAGCTCCAACTGCCTGCCTGAAAGAAGACAAGCCCTCCTGTCACCACATGGGGGGAGAGAGGCAGGCTAGCTCCAACTGCTGCCTGAAAGAAGACAAGCCCTTCCTTCCGCCACCATCTTGGGGGGAGGAGAGAGGCGGCAGCTCCAACTGCCTGCCTGAAAGAAGACAAGCCCTTCCTCTCAGCCACCACTCTTGGGGGAGAGAGGGCAGGCAAGCCAATGCCTTTTTGTAAGAAGAAAAGCCCTTCCTTCCGCCACCATCTTGGGGGGGAGGACAGGCAAGCTCCAACTGCCTTCTTGTGAAGAAAAAGCCCTTCCTTCAGCCACCTCTTGGGGGGAGAGAGGCAGGCTAGCTCAAACTGCCGCCTGAAAAGAAAAAAGCCCTTCCTAGCCACCATCTTGGGGGGGAGAGAGGCAGGCTAGCTCCAACTGCCTTCCTGTAAGAAGAAAAAGCCCTCCTTCAGCCACCATCTTGGGGGGGGAGAGAGACAGGCAAGCTCCAACTGCCGCCTGAAAGAAGAAAAAGCCCTTCCTTCAGCCACCATCTGGGGGGAGAGAGGCAGGCTAGCTCCAACTGCCTGCTGAAAGAAGAAAAGCCTTCCTTCAGCCCACCATCTTGGGGGGAGAGAGCAGGCAGCTCCAACTGCCTTCCTGTAAGAGAAAAAAGCCTTCCTTCAGCCACCATCTTGGGGGTGGAGAGAGAGGCAGGCAAGCAACCTCCAACTGCCTTCCTGTAAGAAGAAAAGCCCTTCCTTCAGCCACCATCTGGGGGGGAGAGAGGCAGGCAAGCTCCAACTGCCTGCCTGAAAGAAGACAAGCCCTTCCTTCAGCCACCATCTTGGGGGAGAGGCAGGCAAGCTCCAACTGCCTTCTTGTAAGAAGAAAAAGCCCTTCCTTCAGCCCACCATCTTTGGGGGGAGAGAGGCAGGCTAGCTCCAACTGCCTGCCTGAAAGAAGACAAGCCCTCCCTTCCGACCACCATCTTGAGGGGAGAGAGGCCTGGCCTGTAAGACTAAGAGCCCTCCTTCTGGCCACCATCTTGAGTGGGAGAGAGGCCTGTTATGTTTTATTTTGACTTTGTATTGTACTTCCTGTTGTACACCGCTTTGATCTAATTTGGAAAAGCGGTATATAAATACATTATTATTATTATTATTATTATTATTACTATTCCATGCTGCCTCCTTGACAGCGTTCTTTAGGGCGTTAAGAATAAATGAATTGGTTTTGTCCTCCAAACAAGGTGCATCTTGAAAGGCTTTATATTTTGCCAATCTCCAAGTTACACCTTGGTCTGTTACGCTGTTAATTCATGTCACAAGGAAAGTGGATTATTAGTTATCATGCTTGCTAACCACTGATGAATCTATTCTCCGTGAAACAAAAAATTAAGAGTCAACACATATTATGAGCTAACAAAACATCCTGTATAATATGAATTGACACATTTCTTTGTAGTGTATAAATCTTTCCCTTGCCAAAGCTTTCTGGCACCAACAAGTTCTGTTCTCAAATACCAGTGCTGCTTAATTAATTTGGTTAACACAAAGCTATTTAGAGGAAATATGCATATAAGGCCCAGCCTCCCCTCCACGTGTCTCTCTGCAAACTTTACTACATAACAGACAGGAAATGATAGACGGTGCAGGATTGTGCCTAAGTTTCTACATTTTACCTGATCCCCTCTTTAATTTTATTCTTGGGCTCAGATCCGGGGGCAGGGGTTTGTAACAGAAGACAGTTGGGTGGTGTTCCTTCTGGGGGCTGCAAATGCAGCAGAGTACATGCTTGGGTCGCCCAGCCTTTCTGCTGGTTGGAAAACTTTGGGCAGCATTGGGGATTGCTTCCTGTTCCAACACGGCCTGATTTGTCAGCTGCTCTCCTGTCCAGCCGTGGGCTGATCTCAAAGATCGTGATCATGCTATAAAATGATCTAACCACTTATGATGCAAAGATAAGCAAATTTACTGACAGAAGCTGTATGGAAGGAGGTAACTCCAGGACAATGGATTGAACCAAGATACCATGGACAGCCTCTGCTGTATAAGAATATGGAAGAAACACCAAATGCAGAAACCTGAGGGTTTTGTGATGTAGGACTATTTAACTGGGCATTCTGGATCTGAGCCTGGAAAAGTTACTTTTTAGAACAGCCATGCTTGCTGAGGGATTCTGGGAATTACAGTTCAAAAAAGTAACTTTTACAAGTTTTGTCCTAATCCTCAAGGCATGTGGGTGAGGCTACTGCTGATGTCCCTCTTTGCCACTATTGTGCATCAAAGTTGCACTCACATCCATTTTCCTGTCTGATAGCATGAGCAGATGGTAATCACAATGATGCAAGCAGCCCTTCACAACAGGACTTTGTGCTTGGGGACTGACTTGATAAATGAGAGCTTGATCTCATTTCCAGCTGGCTTTGTAACCCCTCTTATGAGAAAGATGCAGTCACCACTTACGATGATGGATTTTTGTTCCAGGTCTACTCCTCCGGCAACACTAAATCCTAGGCCAGAGCTTTCTTCTTTATTCAAGACTACAAAGTAAACATCTTCTTTGTTCTGACAAAAAAAAGAAAAAAAGGGGGGGGGGGCAGAGAAGAAAAGAAATATCCAAAGGTTAAAACTCCATCAGAAATGTTAGAAAAAATGCTTCCTTGGGGCATTTTTAAAGACTCACATTGTAAATCTGTATTTTAAAATAACAGCAGTTTGAAAATATTACAACTGTTTTGTAAAGAGAAAGACATTTAACTACAGAGCAGAAGGAAGCAACCTGATTAGAACCAAGTTTGAGTGATGCTTTTGGGGGGACCTCAGTCCTCAAATCAACTTGTCACACAGTGGCTCAGATGATTGTAAAGTGCAATGTCTCTCTGAACTTCTGCACGTAGCCTTCCACTGAGTATTTTTCAGTGGATACAGAGGGCAGTTGATGGGCAACTTGTGGACACTGGATGCCATTTCTTTCCATTCAAGGCTGTCTTTGACGATAACAAAATCTGTAGCTACTGCAAAATGCAGCAGATAGACTGCTGTTCAGACCGCTATATAGACACTAGTCTTGAAAAAATTGTGCTAGATGCCAATATAGGTTTGGTTTGAATTCAAGGTGATAAGGATAATATGCAAAGCTCTAAATGGCTTGGGACATCAGATTTTGAAGGAGCATAGTAATTCTATAAATTCTTACACCAATGCTAGAAATTTGGGGACTGAAGGACAATTTCATGGCCGACAGACTTCATCCAAACAAAAAAAAATTATCTTAACAGTGCATAGGCTGACTGGTTTGAAGATAAGTTATTTCCTTTGAATGTATAAACTCTATTTCCTTTCTTTTCTTTATTTTAATTTTTATGACTTAGAAGTGTTTTATGCTGCCAATTGTATACTGCATATGCCTTCAGGACGTAGAGGAAGCAATTCCTGTGGAAGTCTTTCATATTCAAACTGTTCTTCAGACCACATTTCACCTCTTTGGTATGGCATTCTGTGCTTAGGTCAACAGTTCTTTCAGTCTCAATCAACTAGATCCCGCCACAAATCAAAGCCACTGCTGCATGGGGAATGAGACCCAGGCCTCTTCTGGTACAACAATGTCTCTCTGAAGACAATTTATTTCCTTTGAATGCATAAACTCTATTTCTAAATGCTCAACTGAAGTTTTAAGTTACAGCAACATTAAGAATTTGGGGACTGAAGGGCCATTTCGGAGCAAGGGGTAATTCTTTTTTATATGCAGTGGTTTCATTTTGCCCCCCCCCCCCCTGTAGTTAAACCCCTGTGGAGAGATGAGACTTAAGATATATTTAAAATACTGGAATCATCCTATTGTAGTAAAAAGAAATCCAAGTGCAATGAATTGCATAATGTTTTCCAGTCTCCTTGCCACTTTGGACTTAAGAGCAGATGTGAGAAACTATGCAGACACTGACCATGTTCCAAGAAGCATTCAGTTTCATAAATACAGAGTTCCTGGACTTTATAAACTGGCATGAATAAATAATCTCTCTTTAAGATACCATGTGAATATACTTAAAAGTGTTTTTGATTATTTTTGTCTGGGAACAAAATGCAGTCTTAGTATTTCTGCAAAACCTGCCAAACCCACCTGGCTCAACCAAACACTAGAAACTAAGAAGTTTTAACCAGGTATTGGATTAGAATAAAAAGAGGTTCTGGGAGGTCTTCTTCTCTGAGGATTCAGACCTCACAGCCTTTGAATGTGCATGGAGAAACAGACTTGGATGGTTAAACCACAGCTGTAGTTACTTTCATACTTCACTGAAAAGAAATATACGGCCAATATTTGTGCAGATAGCAGTAGAGGTAACCGCCAGAAGATTTATCATTAGCTTTCTATGACTGTCCTGCTAAATCCCATCAATGCAAGTTACCAAGCCCCTGCTGTCCAATGATTCTCACCATGTGGTAACTTAAGATTTTACCAAGGGATCTCTCTTTCAGACTAGCTTATATCACATGCTTGAACCTATGACCTCTCCATTCAGAATCCCACACATGCTCCTGTGAAGCACAGTTGGCACTAGGGGTCTACTCTAATCCTTTATTTGTAAAGTGTAGTTAGCCACTGAATGATTTTGAAAAATGCATGGGTGTCAGATGGCTGACGTTGCTGTGTGCTTTCAAGCCATTTCCAACTTATGGCAACTCTAAAGTAAACCTAAGTTTTGTTCAGAGGAGGTTTGCCTTTGCCTTCCTCTGAGGCTGAGACAGCATGACTTGTCCAAAGTCACCAATGGCCTTCTTTGGTCAACCGGGGATTTGAAATCTGGTCTCCAGAACTGTATTCAACACTCAAACCACTACATCAAACTGGATTTCAATATTTAGACATAAAATGCTTTTTAAAAATGCCTGGGAGCCAGATGGCTAGCATACAAGAACAAAATATAACAAAACAAACAAAACCATCCCAATGGCAGCTAGCAGAGAATTAAACACATTTCCCAGGTGTAGCTACAAATGGGGAAACTGATGGATTTCCCCCATTTGGGTTTCTTAATTATGTGATCATGCTATCTTTGCATTCAAAGGGAAAAACCAGGCCCACTATATTGCCAGTGATAAAAATGCCATTCAAAGGTGTGTTACAGACCGCCGAAAAGCGGCGGCCTGCACCTGCCCCTTTCCCCACCAGATCGGGGCCTCAGTGCCAGAGCGGCAACTGCTGAGGCCCCGATCCACCGCTTTCCAGGCTGCAGGGAAGCGGCAAAAGGCCACTTCCCCGAAGCCTAGAAAGGGGTGTCCTTGGGTCTTCAAGCCCCAAGGACACCCTGTGGCGGCGGGGAGGAGAAAGGGGCCGCTTTGCCCCTTTCTCCTCTGCATCACTGGGCGCAGCCATCTAAAGGCTGCGCCAGCGACGTAAGACCAGGAAGGAGCTCCGTTTCGGAGCTCCTTCCTGCGCCAACGAAAGGGCGCACTAAGCGCCTTCACGCAGCATGACAGCGTCACATCCACGCCGCCTTGTTTGGAGGCAGCGCGTTCATGACGCCATCATGCCGGCCCCCATCTACATGGGGCGCCGCCATCTTGTACATCCTCTGGACGTATTAGGCTTGGGGGCGTCAAGAAGTGATGCCCCTTTTTAAACCTAGGACGTCCTGAGGACATCCCTTATAGCGGTCTGTAATGCGCCAAAGAAACTTATGGATTTCATAGCAGATATTTTCAATCCACAAGAGTTTGGGCTAGACACAGTTTTGTTGTTGGTAAAAGATGATTGATAAGAATGGAACAGCCTTTGTTGAAAAGCAGGGTATAAATAAATATTATTATTTATTTATTATCCATCCTGGCCTCTGAGGGGGAGAGAAAGGTAGGCCTTGCCATCGGGCCTCCCTAAAGGAACTGAACCCTTCCCACAAGGCATCTGATTCCATCCTGGCCTCTGAGGGGGAGAGAGGGGTGGGCCAATATCATCAGGCCTATCCTTAAGATACAGAGCCCTCCATCTGTCCATCTGCCTTGGTCCAGGCCTCAGAGGGAGAGAAGAATGCTGGACCTGATCCCCTTCCCCTCAACCATTCCCTTCTCCTTTTGTGTCGTGTCTTCTTAGATTGTAAGCATGAAGGCAGGGAACTGTCTAATTAAATGATTTTATGTACAGTGCTGTGTAAATTTACAGCGCTATATAAATAAAGCTTAATAATAATAATTAACAAATAATAATTAAAATGGCTTCTCCCTGCTGTCCCTTTATTGGCATATAAGCATTTTTTAAAATTCTGACAAGCTTTCAGAACTGAGGGTTTTAAAGAAAAGGTTTTTTTAATGGTGTGGTACGTTTATCATTTTTAACTATATGGTCAGTCTACATTGTTTTTACATGTTGTTAGTACAATTCCATTTTAATGTTGGTCATTTGCATATTTTAACAGCATTGCATTTTGATTTGTAAGCTGCCTTGAGACCTGGATGTTTATCACACTATGCTCTTAAAGAGCTACTATTCCAGTGTGACTCCTCTAGCAGCCTCCTGTTGCATGCTGGGATTGGCAGTTTTAAGGAGCTGAACTTCTCTGCCTGAGAATTCTAAATACCCCTCCTTAAAACTGCCAATCCCAGCATGCAACAGGAGGCAGCTAGAGGAGTCACACTGGAATAGTAGCTCTTTAAGAGCTTGTCTGATAAACACCCTGGTTTTGGGGCAAACGTGGTATATAAATAAAGTAAATATAAATAAAGAACAGTAACAATAAGGCACTGAACTAGGACTCTGGGAGACTAGGGTTCAAATCCCCCCTCAGCCATGGAAACCCACTGGGTGACCGACCTGGGAAAAGTCATACTCTTTCAGCCTCAGAGAAAGGCAAAAGGTAATCTCTTCTAAAGAAATCTTAAAAGATGGTGTGGTATAGTGGTTTGAGCAGCAAACTAGGTAGGACTCTAGGAGTCTATGATTCATTTCAGCCATGAAAAACCTTGGGCAAGTCACACTCTCTCAGCCTCAGAAGAAATCATCGGCAACCACCCACTGAAAAAATCTTGCCAAGAACGTCCCATGATAGGTTCTCCTTAAGAGTTGCCTTAACTTGGGAATATCTTGAGGGCACACAAACACATCAGTAATAACATCATCATCATCAATGTGGTTGTTAATCTGTGCTGGATTTTAGCTTGAACTTCAAAGCAACTATCCAAACTGCTGATCCTGAGAAGAGGTCCAAACCCTTGGGACACTCCTTTGATTAAAACTCGGAGAAGATTTACTGCTCCTCTGACACAGGCAGCTCCTGCCATTGCCTAAGCAGCACGTGGCTAGAGAAGAACCCTGTTCAAAAGAGATTAAGTGACCGTGGAGTCTGTTTGCTTTTTTAAATGAAGAACACTAGGCAAATCAATCTTTTTCTGAACTGTTCGAAACCATCACCTCATTTCTTGACACTGAAAGGTTTTTAAAGAACACATCATCAACATACAGATTATAGCTAATATGTTTGGTAGGGATCACACGGATGTGCTGCCTACAATCTATCAATTCCCCTCTTGTTCGTAACTCATAAATTTTGTGCATCTTGGTTGACTCAATAAAGGTATGGCTGTTTTGTGGATTTTGGATATTATTGTACTTTACTGTTATGTCCAACAAGGCTATCCCACTAATACAATCCCACTATATGCAAGCAATTACACATAAACATACATGCACATCACTTGTGTGTCAGTGGACAAAAACTAGATCGACATTTTAATTAGAAGCAGAAGACACAGTCAACTGTGGAACTAAAAATACTCATTTAAATGTGAATTCCCTGCTTCTTAGTCACGCTCAAAATAGAGGCCATTTCGAAATTCCTTCTGAACAGGTTTATACATAGGACATGACCAATTAAAAGCTACTAACACTCATATAGCTGTAAATTCCCTACTTCTTCATCATGCTCAAATTGGAGGCCATTTTGAAATTCCTCCTAAAAAGACTGGAACGAAGGACATGACCAAATAAAAGCTAAAAAAAAATAAATCATCTGTATTAAATACGAATCCCTTGCTTCTTCCTCATGCTCGAAATGGAGCATATTTTGACTTTACTCCTGGACAAAAGGACATGACCACATAAAAGCTAAAAACACTCATATAAATGTACATTTCCTGCTTCTGAATCATGCTCAAAATGTAGGACGTTTTGGAATTCCTCCTGGACAAAAACTTGAAAGGACGTGGCCAAATAAGAGCTACAAAAACTGATATAAATGTAAATTCCTTGCTTCTTAGTCATGGTCAAAATAGAGGACATTTTTGAATTCCTCCTAAACATAAGACTGAAATGAAGGACATGGCCAAATAAAAGCTAACAAACACTCATATAAATTCCCTGATTCTTAATCATGCTCAAAATGGAGGACATTTTGGAATTCCTCCTAAACAGAAAATTTAAATGTAGGACATGGCCAAATAAAAGCTACAAAAACTCATATAAATGTATATTCCTTGTTTCTTCGTCAAGCTCAAAATGGGGAACATTTTGAAATTCCTCCTGGATGTAGATGACCAAAATAAAAGCTACGAACACTCATATTAATGTAAATTCTCACTTCTTAGTTATAGTCAAAACGGAGAGCATTTTGGAAATCCTTCGGACAAAAGCTTGAAGTGAAAGACATGGCCAAAAGAAAAGCTAAAAACACTCATTTAAATGTAAATTCCCTGCTTCTTCATCATGCTCAAAATGGAGGGCATTTGGAAATTCCTCCTGAGCAGAAGATTTAAATAAAGGACATGGCCAAATGAAAGCTACAAACACTCCTATAAATGTAAGTCCCCTGTTTCTAAATTATGCTGAAAATAGAGGACATTTTGGAATTCCTCTTGAATAGATTTAAATGTAGCTACATGACCCAATAAAAGCTACAAAGGATTGCATAAACAGAAAGCCATGCTTCCTAATCAAGCTCAAAATGGAGGGACAACTGGGGACCAGGCTGCATGAGAACTATGAAGTCAGAGGAGTCAGCCTCATGTTCATGTTAGCCAGTGGGAGGGGCCAAAGGGGAGAGGCCTGATTGGCTCTGACCATCACAGGGTTAGCTAGCCAATAGAAGCTGAGCAGGTGGAGAGATCTGATTGGCTCTGGCTTTCACAGGGTTCTGTTTGCTAACCAATGGAAGTTGAGCAGGTGGAGAGATCTGATTGGCTGCTATTCACACATGGGTTAGCCAATGGGAGGGGAGAAAAGGAAAGAAAAAGAGAGAGATAGAGGCTTGTAGTGTCAGCAATCAGCATGAATCCTGAGTAAAAGCTGTAGGAAGCTAAGATCCATTCTTGTAAGAAGCGTTAGGTTTATGATTCTTTTGCAAAGGGATTGAAAGGCTGGCAATGGCAACATGTGGAGTTAGGAAATGATAGAGTTGGAGGAGAGCTCAAGGCCCATCCACTCTTAACTCCTTGCCATGTAGGAATACATAACCAAAAGCACCCAGCCTCTGTTTAGAAACCTCCAAAGAAGGAGACTGCACCACCTTCTTGAGGGAATGTGTCAAACAGCAGTTACTGTCAGCAGGTTTTTCTTAATGTTGAGGTGGAATCTCTTTTCCTGTCCTTTGAACCCATTGCTCTGTGTCCTGGTCTCTGGAGCAGCAGAAAACAAGCTTGCTCCAGCTTCAATATGCCTCCTCTTCAAGTATTTCAGTATGGCTATCTGGTCCCCTCTTAGCCTTCTCTTCTTCAGGCCAGACATACACAATTCCTAAGTTGCTCCTCACAGGGCATGGCTTCTAGACCTCTCACCATTTTGGTCAGCCTCCTCTGGCCATGGTCTTTTGGAAAGAGTTGTGTAGAAAATAAAATCCTATTATTTATTTTATGTCTGTGTGTGTGTGTGTGTGGCAGTTGGGATACAGTAATCAATATTTAGTTCATATACATGAAATAAATGTAGTAAAATATAGTGAAGCAAAGTGGGCACATAGAAAGAAATTTGGAATTGAGGCCCCTCCAAAGGAATGATGGGGAGGACTTCAGAGAGGACTGTTAAAATACAGGTTGATACTTTGAAGGACATTTGTTCTTCAAGGCCATGGAGCTGGCTCTGACACCATAATAACTCAAAGATAAGAGATGCAGCTGCTTTGGTACAAAGAGGCCCAAAGTAGCATCAAAATTGATAAAGGAACAAAGAACGTGTCCATGAGGGTCTCAAATGGATCTTCTGACCGTAGGAAATCCTATACAGTATGTGTAAATTTTACTATAGCCAATGAAATATACCAAAAAGATTTCTTTGTTTAAAAACCTATAAAAAGCAATGGATTTTGTTTGTTGGAGGCCTCAGAATTTTTGTTGGAACAGTAATTCCAAGCTAAAGACACTTGGCTAGCAATAAAGCTGCTTTTTATCAAACTGAGTCTTCTCTGGGTTTGTTTATTTCTGTTCTGTTTAAGAACTCATTATCATCAAAAATTAGTTTGACTGATATTTGCTAAATACATACATACATATATATATATATATATATGTAATTATTTGTATTAGTAGTAAGATTTATTTATATTGCACTGTAAATTTACACAGTGCTGTACATACAATCTTTTTAATTAGTCAGCTCCCTGCTCTCAGTCTTATAACCAAAAAAGACATGACACAAAAGGAGAAGGGAGTGTTGGTGGGGAAGGAAAATACTATTTGGAAAATATTACAGTACTCATGTTTTTCTTCGGTAAAATTATTGGCACTGATCTACTTTGTTCTCCTGTGGCTTCCGTAGCTGAAGTTCTCTTATTTATGTTTATATATTATTTTTAAATATACCTATTAAACCTTTGGAAAACCTGTATGCTTTAAGCCAGCTGACCTGATTTACTATAACTTCAATTATTTTTCACTATGCAATTTTTCCTTTTTAATTTTTTTAAATTAAAGAGTTTACTTTTTAAAATAATAATTCTTATTATCAAAATTAATTAAATTGGTTAACTTATCCATCTCCATAAAATCATATAATTTCTTTAGCTGCATATACAGTTCTTGCTGCCAAAGTCGTGTAAAATAACAACTTTCTGAATTTGTTCTCCATCCTCTCATCTATAACACTGGGACCCATTGGTGGCTGTGTTTGTAGAACTTCTTCCATTTTTGAATCATTTGCTACTTTACCACTCCACCAAAGGTGGTAAAAAGTGCCTGTTTCCCACATTTACTACTATAATTTACTACTATATTTTAGATAATTTAAGAGGAGTGAGATACCATCAATGTTGCATGTTATACAGATTTCTATTTTACATATTTAAATTTCCTTTCTAACTCTTCTGCTGTTATTATGGATATTTGTTTCTGCAAACAATATATCTCCTCCTTTAATTGATTTTTCTCTACCTTTAATTTCCTTTGCTATTTCTTTGATTTGAAATTCTTTTTTGTTTTTTTAATTCAGCCAATTTTTTAAAATAAAAAAGGCTCTCATAAAGGCTTTAGAAGTATCCCAAATGGTTTCAATAGCAACCTCCTTGTCTAGGTTTTCCTGAAAGAAGAGGTTCAACTGTTCTTTCACTTCTTCAACTATCTTCTCTCTCTCTCTCTCCTTTTTTTTTTTTAGTAAATTCCCATTTAATTTCCACCCTATATCTATTTTTCCCCAGTTTCATTACCATCGAAGTGGGATTATGGTATGACCATATTTTTGCTAAAGAATTAATTTTGGTCATATTCTTACAAGTTGATGTTGAAGCGCAGAACATATCTCTTCTCAACCATGAATTATGTTGAGCAGAGAAAAAAGTATAATCTCTCGACAAATCGTAAAGAGTTTACTTTTTAAAAGGCTGATTTATTCCTTAAGGGAGTGTGTTGGGGAAGCTCTGGTCATACATCTCCATGACCAGGTTTAAAAAGAAGCTGATAATTATTTTGTTTTCCCAATAAACATAAGGGAGAGGAGGGGTGTTGAGCCTCTTATTCCTTTAGGAACCTGAGAGGAATTAAATCTCCAATGAAGGCCTTGGTGGCAGCCCTGCTGTTACTGCTTCACTGGGAAGAGCTGGTGTGGTGGAAAATCCTTGTTATAAAAAAACCCTATAGAAAAGATGGAGTCACTTTGGTTAAAGAGAAATCGGTTTTAAACTTGAGGCTTGGAAATTAGAAAAAAAAACTAGAGCAAAGGAATAATGAGTGCGTCTTGACTTGGGAGAACAGCTGGCTCCAGCAAGCATTAGCTAACAGACATAACATGCACACAACTTAGATAAGGAGATGCAACTGTGAAGGTTAGAAGGAAAGCTACTAAATTCCTGAAGGAGGGGTGAGGAGTGATGATGCAGTTTTAATGTATGCATATATTTCTGTTCTGATTGCAAGAATTATGTAAGTTTGAATTGTAATTAGCCAATGAGATGTGGAGGACAGCTTCTTTGTGTAATTAACTATAAAATTAGGCCATCTTGCCTGGTTCTGAATCTCAGCTTTTTGGAACTTGAATTCCACTGAGTTCAATGTTTTCCTTTGTTGACAATTGGAAATAAACTTATGGATTTCCATATTACTAAGTCCTCTTGTTGATTCCTTGCTCTGCCAAAAGAACTTTATATCTCCTGAAAATTCTATTACAGTGGCAAGTCTGGGTAGATCCCAGCTGCAAACCGTGCTCTCATCCAGTCCCCTAAAATACCCACATAGGGTGGACTTTGCTGAATAGGATGAGATGTGATGTGTGTAAAGGGGAATGGAGGATCTCCACACATTGGCCAGAGGAATACAGTCACCCTTCCATTTCCAGGGAATGCACTGGGAAGAGGTGGCAAGTTGGGTACAATCTGTAAACTGTTCTGAGAGCCTTTGTGGTTGAAGAGTGAGGTGTAAATACTCTTAAACAAATGAATGAAAAGATCCCAGCCACAAAGCATGCCCTTTTTTCACCATATCATTCCTCTCATCCCATAAAAATCCCACACAGACTTCGCTGAACAGGATGAGATAGGATGTGTGCAAAGGGGAATGGTAAATCCCCACACAATGGCCAGAAGGATATATTATAAGCAGTGCCCTTCTGGTGCAGGACCTCCAGATATCCTTGGACTTACACTACTTTTATCCTTCACACCTTGCAATGCTTGCTAGAACTGATAGCAGTTGGAGCCCATGGATATCTGGAGGGCCATGAGATGCCCTTCTTTGTTGTGGTGGAAGGCAGATTCTGGGTCCATCCTAATATCTCTAGAGTTTATCACACAGGACAAATCCCATACAGAAACTAGTAAATTTAAACTGAAAACAACCCGCAGACAACATTCGCGGTTAACTCAAACAGAAAGTTGGAAAAAACCCCGCATTTGCTAGATGTTTTTCAGGCAACGTTTGTGTGAAAGAGAAATAACCCGAAAATAACCTGTACACAAAGTTGTCAAAACCAGCTCCTTTTTACTTTTCCTAAATTCCAGAAGTGCAAAGGATCTTTCCATTCTGATTATTTTCACATTACTTCTCTTTCGCATCAACAGATCTGACAAACAACACCCATATTTTAAAATCCCGTTTCTGCACGGGATTTTACCAATTCACCCTCCATGTGATAAACTCCATTAATGTGCCTTGACTACTTCTGTTTGGCTGCTGGGATATTGGAGAACTAAGTTTTTAAATGATCCAAAATTCACTTCCCTTAAAGAGCAAGAAATTATATTTCCTTCCTTACATAACCTTAAAAAAACAACCCAAAAGTAGTAATCTACCTTTAAACATTAGCACATTTTCCCCACCGGTAATACCCAAATATTGGCAGGTGCTATTTTCCATCTTGATCTTAACCATAAGGCTTACCTCTGCTTGTGCTTTGGCCTCTTGAAGCAAAGAATGAACATCACATTTTGTTGTCACCAAAGACAAAACTAATTGCAATTTCTGCTGATCCAGAGTGGAAACCAGAAGTTGATCCAAGCTGAAAAATGAAGGAAAGATAGTGTTATTTAATGCTTTAAGATATATATTTTTTAAAACATCCACACATTTCTAAATGGAAAATGGCCAGGATTTGTCTATTTAAATTTTATTTACTTAAATTATGTTCCACCTTTCTCCTGGCTCAAGATGGAGTTTATCACACAGAGGGCAGATTGGTAAAAACCCATGTAGAAATAGGATTTTAAAATCTGAGTATTCTTTGTCAGATGTGTTTGCATGAAAGAGAAATAACGCGAATGAAAAATAAGAAATGTTTGGATTAATCCTGAATGTCATCTGAAAAACAACCCACAAATGTGGGTTTTCAGTTTAAATTTAGTTTCTGCATGGGATTCGGAAGGTACACTCAACTATCCCCAGTCAAAATTTACAATTTTATTCGTTTACTGATTTATTTTATTGTCTCTTTGTTCTGATTTTATTTTTCTGTGAATGACTTTATTTTCTGTGGAAATAAAAGTGATATATAACTGTTCGTAATAAAAATAAACACATAAATGAACAAATATGCAAGATGCAAAGGGACTGTAGCTCTCTAAGCTAGTTAGTGAGGTGAGAGGCAGAGCAGTGATCAGACCAATAATACCTTAGATAGGACACTGATCAGAATGGTGACTGTAGTAAAAAAAAAATACAGCTAGGTCAACAGAGGACAAAAGACTGGGTCTGTAAGGTGTTTTGGGAGAGTACAAAGTAAAATAATGTAGATATGGCTCTATCTATGCTGTGATTTTGTAAGTGTGCAGAAAGATTTTAAGACTGGTATGAAGTACACATCCACCAAAAAGGAGACCCAAAAGACTGCAGTAACTATAGGACCATAGGACTAATCTCCCATACAAGCAAAATCATGCTTAAAATTCTGCAACACAGGCTTCAACCATACAGGGAGAGAGCAATCCCAGAGGTGCAAGAAGGGTCCAGGATAGGAACACACACTAGGGGCTACATTGCAAACATATGATGGCTAATGGAGTCCACTAAGAAATTTGAAAGGAAAATCAACATGTGTTTTATAGACTATAGCAGTGGTGGCGAACCTATGGCACGTGTGCCAGAGGTGGCACTCAGGGCCCTCTATGTGGGCACACATGCTTTCGCTGTAGCACAGAGTGTGACAGAGTTTCTTACTATAAAGCCAGAGGGACGTGGCACTTCGCAATAAATAATTGGGGTCTGGGTTGCTGTTTGGGCACTCGGTCTGTAAAAGGTTCACCATCACTGGACTATAGCAAAGCCTTTGACTGCATAGATCATGGAAGGCTATGGAACACCTTTAAAGACATGGGAGTGCCAACACAACTGATAGACCCGATGAAGAATCTGTACTTAGGACAAGAGGCTGATGTTCGAACAGGACACACAGAAACAGAATGGTTTCCAACTGGCAAAGGGGTCAAGCAAGGCTGCATCTTTTCACCCTATTTGTTCAACTTATACACAGAATATATATGAAGAGCAGGCTTGGATACAGAAGTAGGAGTAAAAATAGGAGGAAGAAATATCAACAGTTTAAGATAAGTAGAAAACGCTATATAGCGTGCCCACATTATACGCAACTTCCAGCATATGCTGGAAGCCACGACCGAAAAGCTCCTCTCATGCCCCATGACGCGCCGTGTGCACAAGCCCCATTACTTCTAATTGGGCTTGAGCAGATGCGGTTTTCCCTTAAGGGGGGGGGGGGGGGTCTGGAACGGATTCCCGTGTAAAGGAAATGCATGCTGTACTATCAGCAGAAAACATTACAGTACTGACTTAGAACAACTACTAAGGAAGATCAAGGAAGAAGGTATAAAGGCAGGATTACTGCTGAACATAAAGAAAACAAATAATTACCACAGATGATCTACACAAATTCAATCTAGGGACAATGACAAAAATTGAAATACAGTGGTACCTCGGGTTACGAAATTAATTCGTTCCGCCGCCGCTTTCGTAACCCGAAAAGCCTTCGTAAGCCGAAAACCCATAGGCGCTAATGGGGAAAAGCCGCGATTTCGTGTGAAATAGCGCCGAAAAGCACCAAAAATTTTTTCGTAACCCGAAAAAACCTTCGTAACCCGGAACAGTTATTTCCTATGGGATTTTTTCGTAACGTGGGTATTTCGTATCCCGAGGTACCACTGTAGTAAAAGTGTGCTCATACTTCAAACACTGATCAGAATAGTAACTGTAGTCAAGAAATCAGAAAAAGACTAGGAATAGGGAGGGCAGCTAAGAAAAAACTAGACAAGATCTCAAAGAGTAAAGATATACAACTGACCTTGAAAGTCAGAATCATACAAGCCATTATATTCCCTATTACCATGTACAGATGCAAGAGCTGGACAGTAAAGAAAGCAGTTAAGCAGTTTAGAAGAAGATCAACTCATTTGAGATGTGGTGCTGGGGAAGAGTTCTGAGGATACCATAGCAAAAAAGACAAAACAAATGGCTCCTTGAACAGATCAAGCCTGAAATCTCCCTGGAAGCCAAGATGACTAAACTGAGACTGTCGAATTTGGTGAGATCATGAGAAGACTGGCTTACTGGAAAAGACAATAATGCTAGGAGAGGTTGTGGGCAGGAGAAAGAGAAGAAGACCTCATGCTATAGATGCTAGATCTCTTCTGCATCTGAACATTCATTTAGAATTTCCACAAAGAACCCATCAAATAATTTGCTAACTATTTAAGAATCTACCTTTACTTTCAGCAGAGGTGAAGTAAACTGGAGATAGAAGCTTAATATTTTTCTGCACAGAACACAACCTGGAATATAGGTTTGTTGCTTTTCTTAGAATAATTTTTTGCAATGAACTTTTGAGGCACTGGAACATTGGCCATGCCTGATAGCAAGTGAGGATATGATGAAAATGATAAAACTTACCTGATTGACCAGCTTTTTCCTGAGCACACCTTATTCTGGCAGACATCATGCTGTACTACGTCCTCATCAGATGCTGACCCAGGAGTGCCAGAACTACTATTCCTGGGGCTGCTTTCTTTTGAATGGTGTCCACTTGCCATTAGAAGACCTGAAAGCTCTGAGCAATCATTCAGACTAGGAACACTTTCTATGGGAAGACCAAGAGATCTTGCACGTGGTGGAACTTCCAGTTCTGTCTTAAAAGGGGGAGATTTGGGCTCTGTGGTGAAGTCCTCACTACACAGCTTATCGAGGTCTGGCATGCTCAAGGCTCTTAGTTCCCGGAGTTTAGAGCGCGATAAAGGTGTATGCCTGATGTGCCCACCAGCGGCTCTGTTTCTTCGGTTGGTGCTAGACAGAGGTAAACTTTCTGGGCTTCCCAAAGTACCACATCTTTCATTCTTCTCCAACTGAACATCATCTTTGCTGTTCTCAGGAGACTTCTGCTGTAGATGCATTATTGCTGCAGTAGTTGATGATTTTGTCATCACTGGAGATGGTGGGGCTTCACTTTCACAGTAGGAACTCAAGCTTCGTCGCAGTGCCTGGACTGCATCATTTACACTGGTAGATGAAACTGCAGAAATGCCTCCAGATAACCGCCTCCCAACAGGAAGCTTGGAGCTCAAAGAGGTAGAATGTATGTCTATGGCTTTGACCATTGGCCTATCAAAATTGGCAAGGTTCTCAAAGGATTTAATTCTCTGCTTCACTGAAAAAGATGAAATGGGATCATGTGGCCAATTGAGTTCATAATAGTAATAATTCCTCCTGCAAGTTTTTAATTTGTCCACAATGCGACTGCTGTTGTCACTGGGCAAAGATAATTCTTGAGTGTTTGATTTGGGGATGCTATTTGATGCCTCTTTTTCATCTTGAATGTTCTGATCATTCATCAGATTCAGATGGACAATTTTTAGCATGCCCAGATCAGAATGAGGATGCTGTTCACAAGAAACATTGTTCAGGATATTATGGGCATGGTGTGTGGGTGCATCTGTAGTACTGCTCTCCTCTCTCAAATGGTTTGATAAATGGGTAGGCATTGAATAGGTCCGTGTGACAGGTTTTACCGCACTGTGTAAATTTACTTCTTCAGAAGTCTTCTGGCTACAGTTTTGTACTTCAGCTTCCAGCTGGCTGGTCACTTGTTTGCTACTGTCTCCTTTCTCCAGAGACACCTCTGGAAATAATGAAGATGGTGTGAAGGAGGAGGAAGAAGATAGTCTCACCTCAATGAATGTGCGTTGAATTTCTTGCCCTGGTTGTTCCTTCTGAGCAGGGGAAGAAAGAACACTGGGAGGCTCCTTTTTAAAAGGCCTAACGTTGTCATAGCCTAATGGACTAATTCTACATCCATCATGATTCAAACAACTCATACCAATTCTTTGGTTCTCATTCTTATCACTCAAACAATGACCCCTGGTTGCAATTTGGGGATGTGCACTTATCTGGGAAGAATCTTCCCTAGTTTGGCAATCAACAACATTGATCTTATTTCTATCTTTGCTATTCATAACTAATTGAATTGGCACCTGCTTTTCCTTTTGCTCTGTAGGATACTCAGACATTTCAGCATCGCCAAGCACCATGTTGTTAATGGATTTATCTTTGTTGTTTTTCACAATGTTTCCATCATTATTCAACATAGCTGAAGGGGATTCCTGAGGCACTGTTGAAGGTAATTTATTCTGCTCCTGTTGAACAATCCTGGACCCCATGGAAAGGCTCCTGCTAAGTGGTTCCAAATGTGTGGCTAAGTTATGGAGGGATGTGACTTTCTTTGGAAGAAGCCTAGGTGATGACTGTACTGGAATGGATTTTTGTTTCTGATCAGTGCTACCAGCTTTTACAGGAGCAGCATTAAGAGAATCTGAATGAGTCTTTGACTTACTTTTGATAGTAAGTCCCTTTAACTTCGGTCCTGGTTTGTTCCGTTGATTATTTGAAAGAGTTTCTGCAATACTCTTTTGGGGAATCCCCCTAGTTTCCTGATGCAGTTTTCTGAAAGAGGATGGGCTGTGTGGAATGGTAATACCTTTACATTGGCCAGAAGTTTGGATTTTTGCATTGGAACTTTTTGAGACAGAAATGGCATTTGTTTTTTCATTCCTTCCCAGTAAGTCATTTGCAGTTGTGACCTTATTAATATCTTTTGGTTTGGTCATGAAGGGAGATCTGGGGCTGTTTGCTGTCCTCTGTGATGTACAGTCCCCAGGGTGGCTGTCCGGCTTAGTCAAGTGAAGTGAGTCAGTGGTTCCTTTCTTTGTTGAAGCAGAAGGATAAGCAACCATGTGGCTGCCACAGTCAATTCCTAAATCATTTTCTGTAGTGGATTGTTCTTTGTTACCATATTCATTTTTGTCTAGCAAGTTGCTCTCCCAACCATTGATGGTTTTTGTAGTACACAAAGGCATTTCTTGAGCATCATGTCTAAAAGTCTCACATGTCTCTATAAGTTTCTCCCTGCTTTCCAAGCTTATCCTTTCTCCTCTCACGGAATTGTTCTTGTAGAAAGAGCTGCCTCCATTATTATGATCCAACAGATCTATCCCTGGTGGGGATACTTCAGAAGGAGAATGAAAAACTTCTTCTTCTAATGGAAATTTAACATTGGAAATAGCTAGTGACCCAATTTCTACCTTGCTTTCTTGCAAAATGGTGCCTGAAGAATGGCAGTCTGATAAATAAGATGTTTCTTCAAGAGATGTGACCACTCCTTTCTGGGGGAAATGTTGCTGTTCCAGATTCTGACAGCAAATTTCAACTTGTTCTTCATCTGATTCAACTGCCTTATATGCTTTTAAGGAATCATTGCAAGCAGACAGCAAGAGCGATGAATTGCTTGGGAGTCCAGCAGTTTCAACTACAAATTCTGTGTCTGAGCTGGAGTCATCTGCAGCAGCATACATGGATTTTGGAACTGTGTTGCTTTTGTTCTCAACTCTAGCCAAAGTGTCTTCATTTAAGCTGCTAAAATTCCTGGAATAGTTACTGAGACGGGTTTTGTTCACAGTGAAAATCTTGCTTGCATCAATGGAATCCAAGGCAGAAAATCCCAAGATCTGTTGTGTGTTTGATTCATGATTTACAGTTCTTCCTGGAAGGTCTTTCTTAACTATATCTGATACAGAATTAGAACAAGCATCTTCTGCCACAACCGAAATATCTTCCTTCACACAGTTCTCATTGGTTAATGAACATGTAACATATTTTTCTTCTGAAGAATCTATTTTTAATAGGAATCTTGAGCCATCCTGGGCATAGCTGCTGTCCTGGGTACAGCTGGTTTCCAAAGAATATGCTAGCATCTCCTTCATCTTGGCATCAGATGGCAGCACTGTCCTTTCTCCTGTGTAGTCTGGGTTATCTTTATACAAAGCTTCTTCTTGATTTGTAAGGCTATTTTCTTCTTCAGTCATGATAATATTGCTTGGATGATTGTGAACTGTTTTATCTGCCTCTGAAGACTCAACAGCGTTTGAAAGTCTGTTCATGTCTGCAAAAGAAAGGAAACAAACAAGTTATTCTATCCTTGAAACACTGTGAAAACTACAGTTATGATGCACAAGTATGGCTTTTGCTTTTGCCCATCCAACCTAGGCCAAGTAATCGCCATACTACCTTATTTTAATAACATCAATGTTGTTAACCATTTGAATTTTTATATATATTTACTTTGCATACTTACTCTAAAGGTCCATTCTGGGTTGGTTGTAAGGAGGAATCCACATGTTACATCCGTTACTACCCAGAGAGAGGCATTCAATCACATAACCGAAAGTTTGCTGGCATGTTGCCTCCTCTGTATCCTCCTTTTAGTTCCCTTCATGACCAAACTAAAGAGTTAAATAACTAGAGGAGAAAGGCCAAAGGACTACAAAGAGGAAAGAATAACCCAGAGCTAAACATACAGTGTCTCCTCAGAAATAAGACACTGTCTTATTTTTATTTTTCCTCAAGATGACACACTATGGCTTATTTTCAGGTGATGTCTTATTTTTCATACATTTGGTACAACAATCTACATTTATTCAAATATAGTTAGGTCATCTTCTGGAATATCATCATAATTCTCCAAATCTGGAATTCCATCCTGAATTTCTTGTGACTGCATTTCCTTTATAACCATTGGCCCCAATCTTTCCGCTCCCTTCCTGCCCCCTTCCGTTCAGCGCCGGGCCTATCACTATGTCTTATTTTCGGGGTATGGCTTATATTGTGCACATGCTTAGAAATCCCGCAATGGGTTGTTTTTATGGGTATGTCTTATTTTGGGGGAAACGGTAATAAAATAAGGAATCTTCTTTGAACAGGATTAGCTAGAGTGAAAACAAAAGTAATCCCCTTCAGGGGTGGTGTGTGTGTGGATTCCTCACAACCTAAGCAGAATGAATCTTCACCATAAGTATCCAATGTTTCATTCTAAGGATGGTGAAAAGAAGAATCCACATGGTATAGGACATACCCAAGCTACCCAGATGACCTTAAGGGTGAGCTGTGATTGGAGCTACACTTTGAAACTACATCTTGATAAGGCAGTATTGATTGACTTTTACTTGTTTATTTTTAATTTTGTGTGAATATAACAGGTGTACTCCTCCAGCACACTTCCAGATCTTTAGTAGAGACGAGCATTTGCAAGAAAGCTTTACAAATGTAATGAGCTAATAAGTATAAAAAACACTGAGAGTCAGAGGCTGGCAGGATATATTCCCATAAAACTGTGGATTTGAAAAATTCTTCAGCAGTAGAACGGAATGGAACACAAAAGGATTCAGTCTGTCTGAAGTGCTTAGCATATCCATATCATGCCCAATTCGTTCTGGAGGGTGTACAGGCCTGGAGTGGAAGAGGGAGAAATTATTTTCTGCAAGCAATTAAGGTCAGAATGAATCTTAGTTCATAAAACTCTCCGGTTTTATGAGATTGAGATGAAGAGTGACTGTGTGCTTCTTGAAGGTATAGAGATGCCTAGGCCATTTAAGGAAAAACATGCCCTTTTTCTCAATTTTTAAGACTTAATAGAAATTGTACCATGTCTATGCATTATAATGAAATTGATTATCAGATCTCACGAGAATTGGCAGGAGCTTTCCCAATCATATAGTTAATGGAGTGCAAGTGGTGGGATCCTTAGGTGGAAGTGACCATGTTCTCCTGGAGTTTGTTATACAATGGAAAGGAAAAGCCAGGCAGAGTCAGACACACATTCTAGAGACTTTAGGAAGCGGATTTCACAGCAACTCAGAGAAGTATTGAGGGGTGATCCCGTGGTCAGAATACTAAAAGAGAAGGGAGTTCAGGACGGATGAGACTTTCCAAAGGGAGATACTGAAGGCACAATTCAAACAGTTCCCCTGAGAAAGAAAAATGGAGGTGTCTCAGAAACCAGGATGGATGACTAAGGAACTTTCAACTGAGCTAAGTTTTGAAACGGAACATGTATAATAATGGAAAAAGGGGGAAATCACAAAAAAGGAATTCAAAGAAATAGCAGGCATGTGTAGGGGTAAAGTCAGAAAAGCTAAAGCGCGGAATGAACTCAGGTTTGCTAGAGAGGTTAAGAATAATAAAAAGGGCTTTTTTGGATATGTCCGCAGCAAAAGGAAGAAGAAGGAAACAGTAGGGCCACTTTGTGGAGAAGATGGCAAAATGCTAACAGGGGACAGAGAAAAGGCAGAATTCCTCAACACCTTCTTTGCCTCAGTCTTCTCGGAAAAGGCAAAGGGTGCTCAACCTGAGGATAATGGAACAAGGACAGAACAGGGGAAATTCAGCACAAAATAAATAAAGAGATAGTACAGGAATGCCTGGTTAATCTAAATGAATATAAGTCTCCAGGACGAGATGAACTACATCCAAGAGTATTAAAAGAACTGGCAAATGTAATATCGGAGCCATTGGCAATAATCTTTTGTGAACTCCTGGAGAACAGGAGAAATCCCAGCAGACTGGAGGAGGGCAAACGTTGTCCCCATCTTCAAAAAGGGGAAAAAAGAGGATCCCAACAATTATCGTCCAGTTAGTCTGACATCAATACCAGGAAAGATTCTAGAGCAGATCATTAAACAGAAAGTCTGTGAACATCTAGAAAGCAATGCCATAATCACAAAAAGTCAACATGGGTTTCAGAGAAAGAAGTCATGCCAGACAAATCTAATCTATTTCTTTGATAAAATCACCAGCTTGGTAGATGAAGGGAATGCTGTGGATATAGTATATCTTGATTTCAGTAAGGCCTTTGACAGGGTTCCCCATGATATTCTTGCAAACAAGCTAGTGAAATGTGGGCTAGACAAAGTAACTGTTACATGGATTTGTAATTGGTTTCTTTCATGCCCTGCTCGGAGACATGCTGGGCATCGGTCATCTGGGATTTCTTTTCCTTTACTCTCTCCTTTTCCATCATCCATTCTGGTGTCTGTGTTTTTTCCACTAATTTTATCCTAGTTTCAGTACCCACCTCCTCTTTCTTCCTTTTGACCGTTTTCCCTGACTAATACTAGAAGAGGTTTTCCCGACTGGCTGGCAGGGTAGGTAGTAAAAAACTAAGGGGACGGGGGGAGTCTTAACAGATATAACTGAAAAAAACTTTGAACTTCGACTCCTGCCTAGCCAGCTGGCATGTAGGGTAAAACCCTCATGTGATGGATTGCTCTACCTGCACATCCATGAGTTCAGCACTGTCCATTTGAATGGTTTTCTTTACACAATAGACTCTTACAAAGAGAAGGCTTTTGGATATACAAATTACAATTTACTGCATCTATGGGTTTAAATGATCACCGTAATTTATCAGTCTATTTATAAAATCTCATCTCTGCCATGATTACAGGGACTCTTAGCAGGGGTTTGATATATTTTATACTAGTTAATCTTCTAGAGGAATGTTCTTATATTGTTTCTTTATTTTACTTATAGTAGGTATATCTGATTTGTACCTTTAATTTATTTTCTTAATGACTTGGCAGCTTTGGTATCAAACCACCTGGAAATGATTGTCATTAACTTGGCTGGAGTTGCATAAATGGTGGGAATTTTCTCAGTCATATATGTATGGGGATAAAGGCAGATAAAAAGCTTTATCTGTGAAATGGTAATTATATCTGTATTATATCTTTGTCAAATTTGGTTTTTGTTATATACTTTGGTTTTACCGTTTGTTTATTATGACTTATTTTTACATTAGCCAGTATCTTTGGAGTTTGGGAAATACCATGAATGACTGTTGGATAATTACAAAAAACAGTATCTCCTTTTTTGTGTGTGTTCTCTATAAGAATTTTCATAATATCAATTATTTCCATATTTACTTCTTCATTGACTGGATCTGCCGCAACCATTAGTTTTGCTTGTTTTTGAGCCCCCTCATCTTGTTAGGTAATGAGGAAACACTTTATGAGTTTCAATCGCCTCCCAATCCCTAATTTACTATAAAGAATATAATCTGGCTCATAGCCCAGAGATTTTGTTAAAACCCATGGGGCCTTAGTATTGGCCAACCTGTCCAAATTACACTGATGAATTTGACAACCAGTCAGAATGAAATGTGATGGGGGGAAATGGGGGGGGGGTTAGTTTTAACTGTATAATTTCTTCTTGTAAAAATAAATGAAGCAATTAACAGTATTAGAATCAATATGGAATTGGCACTCTCCTTTTATTTATACATAGAATCCCCAAAATATTTCAGCAGGAATAGTTAATTAGTACTGTACTAGGTTATCTTGTGTGCCTATAGAAAATGAGATAAATGCAATGGTTAAGTTAACAGGACTATCTTGTAGTCACTGGTGGTTCAATAGACGCAAGACAGAAACACTTTGTTCTGATGAACTGTAGAAAATAAAACCTTAGATAAAATATAGGTTAACTAGAATCCCCTGGAGATGCCAATAGGTCAATAAGGGTGTGCATGGATCTGTCTCATGCTTACAGCCTGTAGAAAATAAGTCCAATCTAATGGTGTGGTACAATATAGAATCATAAGAATCTCCTGTAGCTACCAGTGAGCCAACAGGTAGATACAGAAAAACCCTGCACTCACAGCAGTTATCAGTGGACCTTCTGATAAAAGGAACAGATTATAAACTACAAGATCTACAGAAGAGAGTTCCCAAGGCTGAGAATGTCAACAGTATTCTCCTCCCTCAGTGGCTCCTGATCTCATGACCAAGAAAAGTTGTAATGATTCCTCTCTGCAAGTCTCCTGCCAAGAGATCTATGAGGGTGCTGTTCCACATTGGGAGTACCATTTGTTTATTAACATTGGCACGATAAATAAATTATGTGAGAATTTCTCTTGGGGGAAGTCTTTGATTTATAACTTGAATACAGGGCGGAGTAACTTGAGCACCTTGAAATCAAATATCTAAGGAGAAAACTACTTCAGCTACTTGAAAATATCTAACCTCCTACCAAGCTGACAGGCTACTGCCATCTTATCCAAAAATGGGGAGATAGGAACTAAAGGAGGCATGAATTCACGGGTTCTAGAATTCTTTACTTTCAACCCTGTTCCTTTATGCCAAAAGAGGCAAGCTCAATGAGCCTTCTCAGAAATTAAGTACAGTATTAGCACTCACCCAAAGGATTTATTGCATCTTCCATTTCTAGGGCAGTGAAGAAGTGGAGGCCTGGTAAAATTAATTTTATAGTGACACTGCCATGGGATGTGTCTCTTACTGACTGAGAGGCTTAGAGGAGATCTGATAACTCTCCAGCTTTCTTTGAAAATGCTGGCTAGTGAGGTCAGGATCGAGGAATGGTGAGATTTCCTGT
The DNA here is from genome assembly GCF_019175285.1 of Sceloporus undulatus. NCBI lineage: Eukaryota > Metazoa > Chordata > Lepidosauria > Squamata > Phrynosomatidae > Sceloporus > Sceloporus undulatus. The sequence continues at coordinate 312,073,624 of NC_056523.1, read as the reverse complement.
CTTTTCTCCTCACAGATCATAACATGTTTATCACAATTTATCACATCTTTTGTCTAACATGTCTAACAATTAAGAGTTTTTGGACGAGGACCTGGTTTAAGTATTTGAAGCGGTGTCTTACTGAGGATAGAGCAAGCTTGTTTTCTGCTGCTCCAGAGTATAGGACCCAGAACAGTGGATGCAAGCTACAGGAAAAGAGATTCAACTTCAACCTTAGGAGGAACTTCCCGACTATGAGAACTGTTCAACAATGGAACACACTCCCTTGAAGAGTAGTGGAGTCTCCTTTTTTGGAGATCTTTAAGTAGAGGCTGGATGGCTATCTGTCGGGGATGCTTTGATTAAGAGTTCCTGCAAGGTGGGGGATTAGACTGGATGGCCCTTGTGGGCTCTTCCAACTTTATGATTCTATGAGTTGGAAAGACTCAACCTGCCCCAAACTTCCATACTTTTCTCTGCCAAGAAGAACAGACTGCCTGCAATCACCATTGTGCAAAGCTAGAGCTCAGTGCCATAAGGGCACCCTGAGAACTAACCAAATTCTCTAGTAATGTTTTAAAAAAACTTTTGTATGTTTAATACAATTTTATATTATTTTAGTAAGATGATTTTAATAGTTTTTACATTTTTATTGTAAAGTTTTTAACTGACTTTTTCCGTGAGCCACCTTGGGTCCCTTTCCGGAAGAAAGGTGGCATATATGAATTAAAATAAATAAAATAAGATAGGTGAACTGCTTCTGGGTGGGTTTTGCTCCTTGGGCACTGCAGGTCCAGGAAACATTTCCCTCCTCAGTGGAAGAGGCATGCTGAGGAAACCATCTGGATACGCCCCATCCTTTTGAGGTAGGACAGGATCCAGTGTTGAGTAGAAAGAGGTGGCTACTATGATAGCACTCAAAATCCCCCGAGAGGAATTCAGACCTGGAGGCTGCAGCAGAGGGCAAATATTGTTCTCAAAATGGTGACGGCTAGAAAAAGCTTTCAAAATAAATGGTGGGAGACTAGGCTAGCCAAGACTCCTGTCCCTTGTCAAATGTTTTACATCTCATTTGGAAGGCTCCTTAACCCTGGACTGTCCAGGCCATCAAGTGCGAGCATCAGATCATCTCTGTCACTGCCATTGCCCAGGTTTTCAATTCCATTGGAAGCTGAAGAGTGTTTGTTCCCAGCCAATAGCCTCTAAAATGGGCACTGAAAGATGAAATAAACCTAATTTTAGAAATTAATTTAAGTAAAACTCCGGAAGGTATCCTACTGGGAATGTTTGAAGACATTATGAACAAAAAATATGGTAAAATCCTGATGTATATGATATCTGTTGCTAGATTTCTTTATGCAAAAAATTAAAATTAAAATGGAGAACCAAAGACACCCCAAAAGTGGAAGAATGGATCAGCTATTTATATTATTTGATACAGATGGACAAACTTTCTTGTATGATGAAAAATGACTCTTGGGAGATAGCATCAGAAGAATGGGAAAAAGCATTAGAGTATATCAAGAAGAAATGGGGAGACTTATTAATGAGATTGTCTACTGTTTTGTTTTGATTTCTTTTCTTTTTTATTTTGGAATGGTTTTTTTGTTTGTTTGTTTGTTTTAGTCTTAGGAGATACATAGATAAAGGCTTAGATGGGTAACAACTTGTCTATTGTGAAGTCGAAGACTTTCATGGCTGGCATCCATAGTTTTTTGTGGGTTTTTGGGACTATGTGTCCATGTTCTAGAAGAGTTTCTTCCTGACGTTTCGCCAGCATCTGTGACTGGCATCTTCAGAGAATGCCAGCCACAGATGCTGGCGAAACGTCAGGAAGAAACACTTCTAGAACATGGCCATATAGCCCGAAAAAACCACAAAAAACTTGTCTTTTAGTTACAAAAATCCTATTAAGTTTAGGTAATTAGGAGGTACTATAGTTATTCGTGTTGCTTATATATTATAGTTGTTGAACAGGATCAATCCCGAGTAATAAGATATAAGAGAGTATTAAACCTAATAGGTGGTGGAAATTATTTGTATGAAGACAGCAATTGTTGAAACACTCAGAATGCAAGCTTAATTTTATTTCAGATAAGATAAGGAAAAGGACCAGATATAGCATAGGAGATGTGTAGAGTAAGTGTTGAAGTGAGAAAAGGTTGGAAAAGGTTATTTAGGAGAAAGATAGGTAGCATTTTATTACAGAGGTGAACAAGGAAAGTGACAAGATAGAAGGAAAGTGAAAACAGGAGATAGGTGTAGGGAAAGTTGGAAGTTAGAGCAGAGTTAAGAAAGGAAATATATAATAGAAGGGATCATAGATAGGTATGAAAGAATTTGAATAAAAGAAAGATTTCGCTGGTCCAGCAATTCAATTTGACTTAATAATACTCAACATAGAGTTTAATAATGCTGAGTCTAGACTAATAGGTGGTGACATATGATATTGTTCATTCAATTGCTGATATGTTTGTACGTTTGAGTGTATGTAAGATTATTATTCAGAATAAAGTAAAAAAAAAGGAGGAGGAGGAGGAGGAGGAAATACTTTTGGCTGCAGAAGACCACACTGCAGTCTCCATAGTTAGAGAACTGTACAAGAGCCTTTATTGAAGATCTCAGCATACAGACAAGCACATGAAATCATGTAATCTCTGAATTGCAGGCTGCATTGTTTTGTCTTGTTAATGTGAATGTGGAAGTCACAGGGCAATGCTTATTGTAGAATATGCATTTTTATAGTTAGAATGATAGGGCCATAGAGTTGGAAGATACATGTGTCTTCAGATCTGGCAAAACAGAAACTAGTTGTGAATTTTACAGGTTTAAAGGATAGTTTCATGTCCATGTTAGACTAAAGAATAAATAGTTTCTAATTTTAAAAAAACATGGGCACTGAACGTGGTTGTGTGTTGAAAGACTGAGCTGGCTCCCTAAACACTAGAAAGCAGCCATTTGTTGAGTGAGGTAGCCATCAGCCTGACAAGTCCACGCTGGTGAGGCTTCTGGCTTCATTCAGGGTGTGCATCATCTAGACGCCACACCCTCAAATGCCGCCCAAAGCCGGAGCTTTTTGCCTGTGTATTTCAGGCCATATATAACATACCAGTGTAACACCAACCAGTCACAGCTCAAAGATCACAGTACAAAAGGAGAAGAAAATGTCTTACCAGGAACAGCTTTCTGTATGTCCAGCGTGAGAGATGCGGAAATGCCCTGTACAAATACACAGACTTCTTCATAGGAAGACCCATCTATTGGGAAACTGTTGATCAAGACAATCTCATCTCCTGGAACTAGCTTTCCTCTAGCTGCCTGTTAAAATTGAAGTTGTTTAGTCAGGTGCAGTATCAAATGAAACATGTATAAAGACTGTCTATCAATCTGCTGCGCTACAGAAGAAATGTTGGGGACAAGTAATGTGACATTCATTCTTGGGATAGATAACTTGGACTATGTCTGCACTCCAAAAAACAAATGTCTTAACTCAGAGGCATTGGCTTTGCATGCCTGAGTTCCCAGGTCCAATCATCCCAGGAAGAGCAAAGAAAGACATATCTGAAAGACTAAAGTACTTCTGCCAGTTACTGTCAACAGTACTAAGCTAGTGAGATGAATGGGCTGAAGGCTATTGTACTTCCAAGATATAACCAGTAATTTAAAATGAATTAATCCCATTTCATTCGCATCTGTCCCATTTCAGGTCCATTGTGCCCCAGATTATACATTTCAAATGGTGCTGCTGATGGTGGAGGATGAGAAATTGTACATAAGATGAAGGGTAATCCACTCAAGCTGAGTTCTACCCCACACACTGACTATGAGGCAGGTGTGCTTATTCTATTCTGCTATTTTTCGTTTGGACTCAACTCCCCTTTTTCAGTTTCCTTACTTAGCCCTGTCTCTGTGTTGTTGTTGCTTCATTTTTTTTTTCTTTCCCTTTCCAGAAATGTCTATTGATTTCCAGGAGGGTGTGGATTGTTCTGGTAGTGTTACGGGGGCTGCCTTAGTAGCATTTTTATTAGAAATGGAAACCATTTTTTATTAGAGATGGGCCAATAAAGATCTATGAGGAGCACATGTGCTTTTACCAACTGTATCTTGTTCAGAACCTTCTGCAATATTTTGATTGGTGGGGATGCATATAATGTTCCCTTTGGCCATGCATAATAATATTCCCTTTGGCCATTTGTGCCCTATGCACATGTGTCCCTTTCTAATGTGTAATATCTGCTCAGTCTGTGATTCTGTGGAGATGCAAAGAGGTCTATCTCAAAAAGTCCCAACAATTGATTCAAGTTGTTGAAAATTTCCATATGTGATCTAAAGGTGGGGCAGTCATTATATATAAAAATCTAATACAGTCCATGTTATTGTAATGTAGCACTGTCCATGATGAGGTACCACGGCTATGTGTGGTGCCAGGATCGCCACCTTCGTGATTGTAGTGTAGGCAGCAGTTTTTGGGCTGGAGAATCACCTCTCCCATTCCAGAATGACCGAAGAGAACACTGTAGACAAAGGTCTCTCAGATGCGTCTTTTATTCTTATACAAAGTTCCAATATGTACAGCAATATACAAACATCTACACAGTCCAACATCTATCTACAGATGAAGCCACAAAGTCAACTGACTGTAATGGAATCCTCAGCCAACTGTCAAAATCAACTGTCAACGGAATGTTCAAATTCCCCCCAGCCAGCGTTTGATTGGCTGATGACCCCTGGCTGGTGAGTGGCTGACCTGTTGCTATGAAATTCCACATAGTACATTTTATTATGGACTCTGTCCCAACAGTCCACCTATGGCAAGAGTCAACCTGCAAGTATAATTTGGCAATCTGATCTAAACATACTTATTTCTGAAACCACCTGGTCATGCATTTGGACCCCCCCCCCATAAATCACGGTCAGCATTGATGAGGGAGGGATGGTATTTAACACCCATAAGATTATCAAAAATGGTGAAAGACACCTCCCCAAAATACTAGAGAGGTTGTTCCTATTTACAAATATGGTTGGATTGTCCCAAGGTTAGAGCTTTCTGGAATGTTTTAAATCATGAAACAATTGGTACGATTTTGCCCAGATCTTCTAATGCTTTCAATTTACAGCAAGGACAATAGCCACCAGAAAAATCACAAACTTGTCACATTCCTCATCTCAGCGGCCAGAACTGAAATCATGTGATGTTGGAAAACAGGAGATGTTCAACTGAGCAACTGGTGGACAAGGATTTGGGACACATGGTTGTTAGAAAAACTCTCCCACATCTTCAGGTCTTGCAGTGGACAAAAGAAGACACAAACTTTTTTTGAAGATTGATCTGTTTTTATTGAATATGCTAATTAAAACATGAACAATATTGGACCACCAACCCATCTGTTAGACTGGGGATTCTCACAGATATAATATGTTTAGGGTAGGGATGATGACGGTTAGCATGCTTTGCAGTGGCCTCTCTCTCTCTCTCTCTCTCTCTATATATATATATATATATATATATATGTAGAAATAGAGATGAGGCTTGGGTAGAGGGGGGCTTGGAGGAAACAGATGACCTGCTATCAAAGACCTTGAGTCTGTGCTCAGTGGCCTGATATGCAGAGGGAGCTTGGTGAGAGCTGGTAGAAGATGGAAGGGGGGCTTGAGAAAAACAGCCTGTGACTAAGGGAGGAGCAATAGATAATGGGGTTTAATATATCAATTTTGACTGAGTTTGGCAGTCTCAGCTTAAAAGCCGAATTGGTGAATTATTGACTCTGGATCTTTCAATAAAGCTCTGTTTACTTTTAAAAAGTCTGGCTCATTAATTGTGCCAGGGACTGAATTCCCCTTTGTTTTGGACCATCTTTTGGAGAGACACTCTGCATTTGGTTTCACTAACTGAGATGACACCCTGGACTCTGAATATTATTGCCATCCACGGAAAAATCATCTTCCTGTAAAACTCTTTTTGCTGATCCTCAAGGCTCTTAAAATGCATTTTGTGTTGGTTGTATTGATTGTTTGCAAAGCTATTATTATATCCGTTAAAACTAAAAAATAAAATTTCCATATGTAATGTCCATTCTCCTGGATGAATGTGGTGCCGACTTAAGTAGTCTGCTGTCACATTCAACTTTCCCTTTAAATACATTGCTGTTACCGAGCAAACATGCCGCTCCGACCACCAAATTTGTTTCCTTTATTCCTCCATCTTCTGTAAAACTGTAGAGCACCTTGCTTGTTTATGTATGCCCCCTTGACCCTTGCCCTTCTTGGTTGACCGTACAGGGAGGAGATGTTATAACATCTGCTCTTCACCCAATAATAAATACATCTCTTTGGGAAGGTACTGTACCAACATCTTTGAAACAGGCAATTGTAAGGCCTTTGCGGAAGAAACCTTCCCTTGACCCCCTATCCATGAGCAATTATAGACCTGTCTCCCTGTTACCATTCTTGGGCAAGGTGATTGAGAGGGCAGTCGCTTTTCAGCTCCAGGCGGTCTTGGATGAAACCATTATCTTGACCCATTTCAAACTGGTTTCAGGGCGGGCTACGGAGTTGAGACTGCCATGGTCGCCTTAGTCGATGACCTCCGTCTGGCCACCAACAGAGGAGATATAACTCTGTTGGTGCTCTTAGACATCTCAGCGGCCTTCGATACCATCGACCATGGTATCCTTCTGGAACGCCTGGGAGAATTAGGTATCGGGGGCACTGCGCTCCAGTGAGTCCGCTCCTATCTCTCGGGAAGGTTCCAGATGGTGAAGCTGGGGGACAGCTGCTCTCGGAAAAGGCGCCATTCTGTCCCCCATGCTATTTAATATTTACATGAAGCCGCTGGGAGAGATCATCCAGAGCCATGGAGCCCAGTGTTATCAGTACGCTGATGACACCCAGATCTATCTCTCCATGTCTCCGACTGACACAGTGACTAAGGATGGCATCTCTCCTCTGGATGCCTGCCTGGGGTCAGTAATGGGTTGGATGAGGAAAAACAAACTCAGATTGAATCCAGAGAAAACAGAGGTACTCATGATAGGTTCGCCTGGCCCAGGCAGGGAAATTTGTCATCCTGTCCTTGATGGGATTAAACTTCCCCTGAAGGACAAAGTACGTAGTTTGGGAGTACTCCTGGATTCACCGCTATGTTTATCATCTCAAATAGATGCGATGGCCAGGAGTGCCTGGTATCAGCTTCGGCTGATACGCCAGTTGCGTCCCTGTCTGGACCGAGGGGACCTAGAAAAAGTAGTACATGCACTGGTAACCTCTCGTTTGGATTTCTGCAATGCGCTCTACATGGGGCTACCTTTGTATCAGGTTCGGAAACTTCAACTGATACAAAATGCAGGAGCCAGGCTAATTACGGGTACAACGAGATTTGATCATATAACACCTATTTTAAAATCTCTACACTGGCTGCCAATTTGTTTCCGGTCCCAGTACAAAGTGTTGGTTATTACCTTTAAAGCCCTAAATGGCTTGGGCCCGGGTTACTTGAGGGAACGCCTCTCCCTGCATAATCCTCTCCGCACACTCAGAATTTCTGGAAAACTGTCTCTTAACCAACCTAAAGTGAGATTGGCGTCAACTCAACAAAGGGCCTTTTCGGCCATGGCGCCCTCTCTATGGAATGCCTTACCTGAAGGGATCCGCCTTAGTGGATCAGTGGAAGCCTTTAAGAAGGCTTTAAAAACTCATCTCTTCCTTCAAGCCTTCCCTCCTAATTCCGTTTAAGAATATATTCCCCTATTGATGTATAGTATCTATGATTCTTGATTTTAATAATGTCATTGGATGTTTTTAAATTTTGGTCGCATTTAATCTATTTTAATTATGTACTTTTAAGATGTGGTTTCTACTGTTTTTATTGTCTGTTTTTAACAATTTCTGTACACCGCTTTGATCATTGGAAAAGCGGTTAATAAATGAACAATTTATTATTATTATTATTAATATGCATGTACTGTTATGTTGTCCGTCGTTATTAGGGCATGTCTCATTTGTACCTGTTCCTTAAAACTGAGCAGTGATAACGTTGCTGCCTTTAGCTCTAGGAAGGACAGGTTGCTCACCTGTAACTGTGTTTCTTCGAGTGGTCATCTGTGAATTCACACAAATGGGTTATTTCTGCGCATGCGCAGCAAACTCAGAAACTTCTAGAATCTCTGGGCAGAAAGTCATGTAACTTTCTGCAGTATCTTTGCAACTTTTTGGCGGTAGCCCCGCCCATCCTGTATATAAAGCCCCTGGTGGCCCGCTCCTCTTCAGTTCCGAATGAGCCGCAAACAGCGCGACTAACAGCGTTGTAAAGTGAGCAGACACTGAGGGGAAGGATGGGTGGGTTTGTGTGAATTCGCAGATGACCACTCGAAGAAACACAGTTACAGGTGAGCAACCTGTCCTTCTTCTTCGTGGTCTCTGCGAATCACACAAATGGGTTAGACTAGCGAGCTGTGGTCAATGGAGGAGGGAGTGTCAAGAATAAACAATGAAACAATCAACAATAAAGTATGTAAACCAAACAACTGTGTAATTTATTGACAGTGCCAAGGTTTCAGGATTTAGTGCATGGCAGAGAGTAACACTGCCCTCCCAAAAGCTGCTTCATGCCTGGCCCTGGCATCCAGCCTATAGTGTTTAATAAATGTTGATGGCTGGGACCAGACAGCAGCTTTGCATACATCCTCTAGTGAGATCCCTGTTAAAAAAGCCGAGGATGCTGCTACCGCCCTGGTTGCGTGGGCTCTAACCCGGCCTGGCAAGGGCTTACCCGCCAGTTCGTAGCAGAGGTGGATGGTGTTGGACACCCATTTGGAGAACCTCTGCGGTGAAACTGGCAGCCCCTTCTTGGCTTCGGAGTAGCACACAAACAGTCTCTCCGAACGCCTGGAAGCAGATGTTCTGTCCAAGTAAAATGCCAGTGCCCTGCGGACATCCAGGGCATGGAGCTGACGTTCAGAGTCTGTGGTCGGGTTAGGAGCCAGAGTGGGCAAAGCAATGTCCTGGTTCATATGAAAAGCAGACACCACCTTTGGCAAAAAAGTAATGTCAGTACGGAGAACCACCTTGTCTTTGTGGAAACGGACAAAGGGTTGGTCCATTCGAAGGGCACACAACTCACCAGCACGTCGGGCTGATGTTATAGCTACCAGAAAGGCTGTCTTCCAAGTAAGAAGTCTAAGGTCCGTGGTAGCTAGGGGTTCAAAGGGCTTGGAGACTAGACGAGCCAGAACAGTGTTTAGATTCCACTGCGGCAGGGGGTCAAGGACCGGCGGGTGCAAATTATTAAATCCCTTAAGGAACCTCTTTATAAGAGGGTCCCTAAATAAGGAGGGTTTGTCCCGAAACAAATAGTGGGAAGAGATGGCAGACAGGTAGCATTTAATAGAACTCAAGGAGAGACCTGCCTCAGCCAGAGTCATGAGGAAGTCCAGGACTGCCGGGATGGAAACACGGGATGGTGGGATTTCCTTGGTCTGTAAAAAGGCAAGGAACTTGTCCCATTTGTAAGCATCGGAACTTTGGGTAGACGGTCTCTGAGCTGCTTTGATTATTTCCTGTACGCCTGGCGGGAGCGAGGTCAGGATCGAATCCTCCATGCCACCAATGGGAGCGACTGCATCTCTGGATGGTGAACTTGCCCGTCGTGTAGGGAAAGTAGATCGGTCCGGTGCTCTAGGCGAAGATGATCCCGGGCCCGTTGAAGCAGAGGGGCAAACCATGGTTGTCTGGGCCACCACGGGGTGATCAGGATTGCATTCGTGGAATCTATCCACATTTTTGCTAGTACTCTGGTCACTAGTGGAAAGGGGGGAAATGCATAAAGGAAGTGGTTTGTCCATTGAAATTGGAAAGCATTTCCCAGAGAGCCGGGTGCACGAACCCGTGAGCAGTATTTGTTCAGTTGGGCATTGCTGGGGGAAGCAAATAGTTCCACCGTCGGTGTGCCCCACCGTTGAAAAAGAAAGGAGACTACATCTGGGTGTAGTCTCCATTCGTGACATGTCGTTGGAGATCTGCTCAGTTGATCTGCCAGGTCGTTTTCGTCTCCTGGGAGATGGATGCACTGAAGCAGGATGCTGTGTTGGATACACCATTCCCAGACTCGAAGTGTGATGTCTAGGAGAGTCTTTGATCTCGTACCTCCTTGTTTGTTGAGGTAGAACATAGTTGTGGTGTTGTCCGTTAGGAGGAGCACCACTTTGTTTGAGAGTAGACTCTGAAAGGCCCTGAGCGCTTTTTCCACCGCCAGCATTTCCAATGCGTTGATGTGGAGACTTGACTCCTTGTGAGTCCATTTGTCCTTGACGGTCAGACCCATTGCGTGGGCTCCCCATCCTTGTAGGGATGCATCTGTAGTCAAGGTTATCTCTGGCTGGGGTGGAGTGAAGGGCATACCGGAGCATACGTTGTCCGGCTGGAGCCACCATCTCAGGGAAGTTTGGACCTTTCTCGGGATGGTGAGGATCTTGTCGGGATGGTCCCTTACTGGATCGAAGGTGGACAGGAACCAAGATTGTACAGGTCTGAGGCGCAGTCTTGCCCAAGACGTGACAAAAGTTGTGGAGGCTAAGTGTCCCATTGCCACCTGTACTACACGGGCTGGTAGATGTCTGTACCGTAGGCAAGCTCGTATGGCAATCGCCAGGGTTTGAAACTTGGATCGTGGAAGGTAGGCTTTGGCTGACTCTGAGTCCAGAAGCGTTCCTATAAAATCGATCTGCCTGGATGGAGTCAAATGAGACTTTTCGCGGTTGACTCGAAGTCCTAATGATGCCAGAAGGTCTTGGGCAAAGTCCATCTGGTGCTGGAGGGACTCCTTGGACGAAGCGGTGAATAGCCAATCGTCCAGGTAAGGAAAGACTATAATCCCTTGTCGACGAAGGTAAGCGACGACGGGGGCCATACATTTTGTGAAAACTCTCGGCGCAGACTGAAGGGAAGAACCTTGTATCGAAAGAAATCTGGTCCGACGGTGAAGGCAAGGAATCTGCGATGATCGTCTCGTATCGCGATATGAAAATAGGCGTCCTTCAAGTCGAGCGTGGCGAACCAGGCGTCCTTCTGCAAGAGTGGTAGAATAGAAGCAAGAGTTACCATCCTGAAGCGTTTGTACACTATGAAGGAGTTTAGTGCACGCAAGTCCAAAATAGGCCTAAGGCCTTCAGGTTTTTTAGGGACAATAAAGTACTTAGAGAAGAAGCAGTATCGAGCCTGAGAAGGGTGTACGGGCTCGATAGCGCCCTTGTCCAAGAGGGAGCACACTTCGTCGAGAAGGGTGTCCGAGGGGACGGTGGTAATAATAGCTCCGGTGGTCGAGAGCTCAGAAAACTCTAGGGCGTAACCCCTTCGAACTATGTTGAGAGCCCAAGAGTCTGTAGTAATGGATGCCCAGGTGTTAAAAAAGGGCCGTAGGTTATTGGTTGGCGAGGAGACGAAGTGCGCAGGAAGGCTTCAGAATCGTTTCTTGCCTCTTGCGTCTTTCTTTTTGTAGCCCTGCTGATAGCGGTTTTGAGGCTGTTAGCGACGGTCCTGGTGGGATGGTGAATGAGGACGCCCGCCTTGATGACCAGGATCCTGGGGTTGGAATTGTCGTTCGGGCTGATGAAACCGTTGTTGACCATGATGGAACCAGCTACGCTGACCACTGTAACGTTGTCTTTGGGGTCTAGCGCTGGATGTAGACATGCCGTGTTTCTTGGCTGCTGTCTTCATTCTGTATCTAAAGCTCAGTTTTTCATCGGTCTCTTTGTTAAAGAGACCGGAATTATCAAAGGGCATATCCTCAATTGCTGCTTTGGCCTGTGGTGTTAAATCCGAAGAACGTAGCCAAGCATAGCGTCGGAGAGCCACGGAGCCCGAGAGAATCTTAGAGGAGCAGTCAGTAGAATGTCTCGCCGAGATAATCTGCTGGCCTCCTACTGAGTGTACTTCGTTACGGATGGCCATCATGATCCTCTTCTTGTCCTCTGGGAGGTCACTGAGGACAGGGTCCATTCTCTCCATAAGGAGTTGAACATAGGCCCCCATACATGCAGCATAATTGGCAATTTTTATGTCCAACGCAGCAGAGGCGTAAAACTTTTTTGCCAGACCGTCGATTTTCCTACTCTCCTTGTCCATCGGTGACGAGGAGGGGCGTGCGGCAAAGGAAGTCTGAGAACCTTCTACAATGGCCGAGTTGGGTTTGGGATGGTTAAACAACCAAGTCGGTCCCGAGGGTGTGACCCTGTAGAGGTTCTCTATTTTTCTGGATGTAGAGGCTATCGACGCCGGTGTATCCCAAGACCTCTTGGCAATTTTTTCCAGAGAGGGCAAGAAAGCCAGGGACGGAGGAGCAGGAGCACAGCCATGGATACGGCGTTCTACTGGGTCGAGTGCGTCGTCCTCAGGATAGGACACCTCCAGTTTGAGGGCGTCGGCCATTCTGATGACTTTATCCGAGAAAGAACGGACATCGTCTGTTGGAGATGGGGCATCCGGCTCGCCAAAAGCCATAGATTGTTCAACCTCTGGCTGTAACGAGGGAGAAACAGAACGAGAGCGAGAGATGGATGGAGATCTACTGTCCCTATGACTCGGTGGCGATTGATCTCTAGATGGAGAGCGACGCCCGGTCAGGTCATTTTGAGGAGAGCGGGGCCTCATTCTCGTAGGGCCTGGGACTTTACGGTGGAGATGGTCTGCGTCCACCGGCAGCAAGTATTGGCCCGTATGGTAATCGAATACCAGGTCAGGATAGATGTCGAAAAGGTCTCTATCCGGCTGGTCATAGCCTGGGGAACGGTTGTGGCGGTTTCCGTCCAGGGCTTCGTCAGCCTCCGTTCCCAATGTAGCTCTATCCCTTATGGGGGGTAAGGCCTTATCCCGTGTGGTACGGGATGATGAGGTTCTATCCCGTCGGGAACGGGATGGTGACCGAGAGGGCTGTCTCTGCCTCTGCGGAGAGAGTGGTGCATCTGAGTCCGGAATTTCACCTTCGGACTGTGATGAGTCATCCACAGGGACAATCTCTAAGTCAGGATCTTGGACCGAGAGGTGAGAAGAAATCAGGACCTTCGGTTCCAGTGGCGGAGGAGCTGAGCCAGAGGGAAACTCCGGGAGATGAGTGGCAGCTGGACGTGAGTCCGGTGGAGGAACCGACACCGTGCTTGGAGGACCTCTACGCCTGGTCTTTGGCGGCGGGGATGCCGATCTGGCTCTCCTGGACTCTCGTCCTTCCTTCGGAGCCCTCGGGGGCTTTTGTTTGTCTGCATGAGCCCTCTTAGAGGGTTTGTCAGCCTTAGATTTTGGGGCGTTCGAAGGCTGAGCTTCGGATGTCGTAGGCCGAAAAACCTTGTCGTATAGAGCCGCTTTAAGTTTTTGGTCTCTATTTTTTAATGCTTGGGCAGTCATGGACTTACAGAATTTGCAAGTCCCAGGAATATGGCCCTCCCCCAGGCACAAGACACATTTGTCATGTCCGTCCGACATAGGGAATTTGGCTCCGCATTTAATGCATTGCTTAAATGAGGCCATAGCGGTTGGCAAGCCGTTACCAGGTGGTGACGAGAGAGTGGTCAGTGCAGTCCGTGGTCAAACGAGAGAGGTAAAACAAGTCCAATTCGTGATCCAAGAGTGGTCAAGTCCGGTCTTTGGTCAGTGTCCATCAGAGATTCTAAATCTAACAAAGCGAAGTTCCTCAAGCTGCTTGCGCGGCGGAATGAAGGAACTGAAGAGGAGCGGGCCACCAGGGGCTTTATATACAGGATGGGCGGGGCTACCGCCAAAAAGTTGCAAAGATACTGCAGAAAGTTACATGACTTTCTGCCCAGAGATTCTAGAAGTTTCCGAGTTTGCTGCGCATGCGCAGAAATAACCCATTTGTGTGATTCGCAGAGACCACGAAGAAGAAATGTATGTTTCATTTCCTACCTGGTGTTGTCCACGATCCTTGTGTAGTGAGATGGTTGCTGTGCGCTCCCCATCCTACCAGGCTTGCTGTTGTTATCCAAGCCTGCTCCTTCCTCGTTAATATTATTCTTTTGTTCAAGTTTTCATCAATGATCCACCTCTACATCTCCTTCCTCACTGTCATTGGGATGTGTATTAGACAATGTTTTTTCTTTCCAATATCTAGTTGATAGGATTCAAAGAATGATCTATGCTTCTAATAGAAAAGTACTGAAATTCCATCTAGTGATATCTGGTTACACAAATTATATGACTTTAGACAGATAAATTAACTTTTCATACTCAAAGAAAGACAGTGGCAGACTTTTACAAGATGTGGGAGCCTTTAATAATTTATATGAAAGACGTAAAAGGTCTTATACAGTGATAATTTTTGGTTGAGTTGGAAACAGTCTAGTATATAAATTTTAGGTGAACATGTTTGGATACGTTTTCATAGCTGATCCACCACTTCATCTTCTTCCTTGCTTTCATTGGGATGTGTTTTAGATATTGTTTTCCCCACAATATCTAATTGATATGGATTGAGAAGCAACTGCAGTGATCTTAAGTAGAAATATCCCCAAGTCAACAAATGTGTGGCTGAACTCAATAGCCCAATCACTTTGGCTAACCACATTATGTCTGCTGCTGTTGATCTTATCAGTGTTGCTACTACTGCTTTTATCTTTGACTTACTTTTGGTGGACAAACTGATCATTTTTTCTATTGTATTTATTGCCATTCCTAAATATGTTATTCTCATTGTCAGAATCAATTGACTTTTCTCATAATCTACTAGTAACCCATATTTCTCCTCTAATGCCATCTGTACATCCATCCTGATCTGTGACATTGAACTTGCTATCAATGAAATGTCATACAGATATGGATAAATCTGAATACTTGTTTTCCTTAGAAATGCTATCAGTTGTATTAACACCTTTCTGAATAACCTTGGAGCCAATGTTAGCCCAAAAGGTAGAGTTTTGAATTGGTAATGCCTGTTCTGATATGCACATCTGAGATATTTTCTGCTTTCTCTAGACATTGGAACATGTAGATAAGCTTCCTTCAGGTCTATTGAAATCATCAGATCCCTTTCCTTAAGCTTTCCTTGGTAGTTTGTAAAGTTTCCATCTTCAATCTGAAGAACCACACATAATTGCTGAGATACTTTAGATTCAAAACTGGATGGTATGTGCCATTGTTTTTGAGCACTGTAAAAAATATCACATATCTAATCATATCGTCTGGTGCTTCCTCTATCGCCTGTTTCCGTGTTAAATGTTGTATTTCGTTTAGATTATTCTCTGCTTTTCTTTGGCATTGGAGAAGGAAAGTCTCATGCTTTTTGGTTTTTGTCAAAACATATTTAGAGGAATACTTGGAGGGTTTGTCAGTGGCACTAGGCTCAGTCATGGAGCTGTGGGCCATGGTCGTCGTAGCACTTGGCCTGCTCTTGGGGCTCTGGGCTACAGAGTGAGCAGCCGCTGCTACCAAATCTGAAGCAGCCGGGGCCGAAGCAGATCGGGGAACCTCCTGTGGCTTGAGGACCCCCTGATAGATGGCAGGCGTCAAGCCGGACTCCCAATTTTTTCTGGCCTGTGAAGTCATTGCCTTGCACAGTGGGCAAGCCTTCGTGTTGTGTGTCTCTCTGAGACACAAAAGGCAGGAGGAATGGGGGTCTTGAACGGGGATCTTACCCCCACAGACGTCGCACTTTTTAAATGTGCCGGAGACATTGTGCAGTGAGCCGAAATCCAAGAGTGAAGTCAAGACAAGCCGAATGGTCAACAGTACATGGAGGGGTCAGATCAATCGTAGTCAAAAAACGGTCTGAGTCAAAGTCCAGTGATTAAGTCAGAATGAAGCAGAAGCGAAGTTCCCAAACAGCTAACATGGTGGAAAAAAGGAACGGGAAAAGAGCGGGAACACAGGGCTTTATAAGGGATGGGCGGAGCTACCGCTAAAAGTTGCAAAATAAACTTTGCCCAGTGATGCCAAAAGTTTCCGAACAGCACTGCGCAGGTGCAGTACAACCCATTTGTATGTATTCGCAGATGACCACTCGAAGAAATACTGTTACAGGTAAGCAACCTTCCCTTACACTGTATAACTGTCCAATGATGCTGGCATCCCTCGATACCAAGGGAGCAACCTGAAAGAAGTCTCAATTTCGAATGAAATGGAACCAGAATGTGTGTCAGAGTGACCATTTTTGGCTCGGAGGCAAAGAAGTGATCATTGGTTGTGGTTTGAGGGACAAACTGTAGGAGATATAAAGGCTTTGAGAAGGAGGGGGAACAACATGGCCCTGAATTTGGCAAAGCGCTCGCAGCTAGTGACCTTCGGTAAGAAGGAAACACTATGGACCTGAATCAGGGATGCAAGAGCCAGTGGTGCACCTCATGGCCCAAAATTGATAGAGCGCTTGCTGATAGTTAACCTCGGTACAGAGGGAACAACTATGGCTTTGAGCCCAAACCAACATCATCCATACTGGCTGTTGAGAACAGCTAATCGCGGCCACAAAACGAACCCAGTGGCAGCAAGGAGCATGTGATGGTAACAATAATGGCCCTCAGAAACTGAAAAGCCAGCTGCATTCAAATCCTCTTGTGCAGCTTAGAACAGTACCGACGTTGGGCTCTTAATATTCGCCTTCTCAAAGGAGAGTCAGGATGAAATGCAGTCATACAATGATGGCAACCTGGCTAACACCCTATATCGGTTTGACCCCGAAGAGTCGGGCTGATGAGGGTAGAAATCAAGCTGCAAGCCAATTGGTATTAGTCCTGAAAGTCAGGAACCGATGAAGATCAAAGCCTGGCAGCCAGCCAATCAGTTTGGCCCAGAGAGTCAGGGACCGACGAGAATCGAGGTCGGGCTAGAAGTCAATCAGTATGACTTTAGAGAATCAGGCACCAACGAGGATCAAAGTCAGGTTGCCATCCTGTTGGTATGGAACTGATGAGGATTGATGTTGGGCTGCCAGGCAACCAGTTTGATCCCCGAAGAGTCAGAGAACAACGAGGGTCGAAGTCAGGCTGCAAGCCAAGCAGTATGACCCTGGAGAGTCAGGGACCAATGAGGATCCATATTGGACTGCCAGCCAAACAGTTTGACCCTGAAGAGTCAGAGATCGATGAAGATCCAAGTCTTGCAGCCAGCCAAATGGTTTGACCTTGGAGAGTCAGGGACCGACGAGGCTCAAAGCTGGGCTATAAGCCAATCGGTATGACTCCAGAGTAGGACCAATGCAGATCAAAGTTGGGCAGCCAACCAATTGGTTTGACAACGGAGAGTCAGGGACCAATGATTGTTGATGTCAGGCTGCAAGCCAATCGGTATGACCCTAGGGAGTCAGGGACTGATGAGGATCCACGTTGGGCTGCCATCCAGTCAGTGTGACCCCAGAGAGTCAGGGACTGATGCAGATCGAGGTTGGGCAGCCATCCAAATGGTATGATCCTGGAGAGTCAGGGACCGATGAGGATCCACGTTGGGCTGCCATCCTGTCGGTATGACCCCGGAGAGTCAGGGACCAATGAGGATCCATGTTGGGCTGCCAGCCAAATGGTTTGACCCCAAAGAGTCAGGGACCGATTAAGATCCAAGTTGTACAGCCATCCAAACAGTTTGACCCCAGAGAGTCAGGGATCGACGAGGCTCAAAGATGGGCTCAAAGCCAATTGGTATGATTCCGAAGAGTCAGGGACCGATGAAGATCCACGTTGGCCTGCCAGTCAAACAGTTTGACCCCGAAGAGTCAGGGACCGATGAAGATCCAAGTCGTGCAGCCAGCCAAACTGTTTGACCCCAGAGACTCAGGGACCAATGAGGCTTAAAGTTGGGCTCGAAGTCAATTGGTATGATTCCGAAAAGTCAGGAACCGATGAGGATCCATGTTGGGCTGCCAGCCAAATGGTTTGAATCCAGAGAGACAGAGACCAATGAGGATCCACGTTGGTCTGCAAGCCAGTCAGTTTCATTCCAGAGAGTCAGGGACTGATGATGATGACATCCAATTGGTTTGATCCTGGGGAGCCAGGACCAGCAAGGACTGAAGTCAAGGCAGCCAGTAACAACTTCTCTTCAGGAGAATGAGGAGACAAAGGCCAGGTGAATGGTCCTCAGACAGTTTGTCCGCAGCAAAAGAGCGTCTCTAGCCACCTCAGAGATAAGAGGTGAAAATTGTGCCCATGAAGCAGGCGCCATTTTAAAAATTTTGCTCAGGAATAATGGGGCTTTGCCAAGTGTGCCAGTAAGGCGGACATTATTTGAAAACTGAAAGTATATGATTATCTAGAAAAACATAGCATTTGTTTTAAAATATGAACAACAATGTTAAAAATTACCACTAAAACGCAAATTGATCCTGTCAAATCGAGTTTTAAAGTCTGACAGAAAAACGAATCTCTGAAGAATTCCTAGATGCTGCTAGTGCGGCAGACAAAAGGAACTGAGGGTTTAGGTGGGAAACCGACTAATAAAGGCAGTTGGAGAGTGGGCAAGGCTACCACCAAAACACCTTTAATATCTCCAAGAAGGTTCTGAAGCTAACTGTGCATGCACAGAATAACCCATTTGTGTGATTCACAGAGACCACGAAGAAGAAGTTTGTACATTCAATAAAACAGTAACTGAACTGGAGTCAGGAAAAAAGTATTTACAAGACCTTCTGGAACAAAAAAACAGAGAAAAATTTAACCCTTGAAGAGAGCTTGGTTATTAAAGAAAAGACCATTTCAGATTTGAAGTGCATACTTTCTGATATGGAACATTCATCCAAACGTTGAAAAAGCTTGTTTTCCATGTGTTATGCCTTGTCTAAACCTGGGGTGCTCAAACTTTTTAAACAGGGGCCAGTTCACTGTCTCTCAGACCTTTGGATGGCCAGAATATAGGGTTTTAAAAAAAAACACAAAAAAAAACTATGAACAAATTCCTATGCACACTGTACATATCTTAATTTGAAATAAAAAAACAAAGCGGAAACAAATACAATATTTAAAATGAAGAACAAGTAAACTTAAATTAACAAACTTACAGGTCTAAAGAGATGGTCAATGTCCGGTTCCATATTTGTCACTGCTGGTCGTAAGAAGTGATGCAAGTGTGCATCAGTTAGTCTAGATCTGGTTGGAGATTTCAGATGTTTCATTCTGGAAAAGGTCTGTTCACAGACATAAGTGCTGCCAAACATGGTTGCCATTTTGAGTGCATGGTTCCTGAGATTAGGATATGTCTTAGAGGGGAGAGATGCATAGAAATTAGGAAGGCTGCTTGACTTGAATGCGCCTTTCAGAGAGTCACAATTCTGCAGTTCAGCCAGTTCCATTAGGTAAATTGTATCCACATTTTCAATATCAATAGAAAATGGGCTACGGAAAAGCTGTATGTTCTGTTCATGGAGATGAAGCTCTTTAAATCTTAATTGAAACTTCCTTTTTAACTTTTCCAGTGAATCCACACATGTTTTGTTTGGGAATGCAACCAATGGTTTTTCCACTAACAGATTTTGAGTTGTGAGGAGATGGCAGAAATTTTCCTCCTTCACTTGTTTGATGAGAAGGCCTAATCTTACTTCAAATGCTTTCACATGTGACTGCATATCACAGATGAGCTTCCCCTTTCCTTGAAGTTTCACACTGAACCTGTTAAGTTACTCTGTTATATCTGTCAGAAAGGCAAGGTGCCATTTCCATTCTGCATCACTGAGCTCTGGTACTTCTTTGTTTTTTGAAAGCAGAAAAGCTATAATCTGTGGAGTAAGTCATAGAAATGTTTCAAAACTCTCCCTCGACAAAGGCAGCGGACTTCTGTGTGGTACAGAACATCTTCATAGGCAACATGTAGCTCAGACAGAAATTCCTGAAATTGTCTGTGCTTTAATTCATTAGCTCTAATGAAGTTAACACAAGATACCACAACTTTCATAACAGAGTCCCACTTCAGTGATTTACTACACAGCGCCTGTTGGTGGACGAGGCAGTGTATGGCTATTGGATGAGAATGATTACGTTTGTCCATCTCTTGGTTAATGCGAGCAATTACTCCTTTCTTAGACCCCACCATGATCGGAGCACCATCAGTTGTCACACTGGCTAGTTTAGCCCAGTCCAGCTCCAAACCATTCACAGTTTGGCAAACCTTTTCATGGATATCCTCTCCTGTAGTTGTTCCTTTGATGCTTTGCAGTGCAGCAACCTCTTCTGTGACTTCAAAATAGTCATTCGTCCCACGAATAAAAATTAGAAGTTGTGCAGAATCACAAATATCATTACTTTTGTGGAGTGCCAAGGAAAAATAGGAAAGGTTTTTTTGCAGAGTTTTGCAAATGCTGATGCAAATTGTCTCCCATTTCTTCAATCCTTCATGTAATTGTAGGTCCTGAAAGACTCACTGTACTAAATAAATCGGCCTTCTCTGGACACATCTCTTTGGCAACAGAAAGAAGGCTTTCTTTAACAAATTCTCCCTCCATGAATGGTCTGCCAGCGCGCGCTATTAGCTTGGCAACTTGAAAACTTGCTCGCAGTGATGAAATATTTAGCTGCTTCTGCTTCATAAAATTATTTTGCTGAGTTGTCAATGTATTTTTCAGTTTTAATATTTTAGCTTTTCTCATTTCTCCGACCAAACAATCATATTTATCTTTATGCTGAGTTTGATAGTGTCGATGCACATTGTATTCTTTGAACACAGACACTATATTCTGGCATATTAAACACACAGCTCTTTCCTTGTACTGTATGAAAAAGTAATCTTAAGTCCACTGTTCTTTGAATATCCTACACTCCGAGTCAGTTTTTCTCTTTCTTGATATCATTGCTTCCTAGGGATTCCAAATTGGTATTAGTAAAATACCAATATATATACAGCGCTACAAAAACAATATACCAGCAATAAAATTGCCCACACAGAGACATACAGGCTGCACTGCCCACCAATGCAGTCTGATCAGTGTTCATCAATGCAGCCTTGACAGTCTATATCATTTCAGCCTGAGGAAACTCAAGCTGCAGAGGAGAGGACTAGGAGCTCGGAAAATACGGTAGACCTCCTAACTTCAAGAAAAAATAAATCCTAACTTGTTCTTACCTCGGACCTCAGGCAGCAGCAGGCTCTGCACAGGCAAGCTCATGACTCGTCCAAAACTGAGAGGAGGAGTTGACTGGGGCAGGGGGCGAATAAACGCCTGTAGTTTGAAGGCCCCCGGGTCTAAACCATTGGCTTCTTTGTCCACTGTACTGCATTTGCCTTGCCATTCCTCTTCTACTTCAAAAGGAATATGTTCCAAATGAATTTCTGTATGGTTTCCTATCCATTTTTCTCTGCTACATAAGTTGACACAACTTATTTTTTCTCTTTGTTTTCTATTAGGACTTTGTCTAATTCAGGGGTAGGCAACCCTTTTGAGCCGGGGGCCGGGTTGCTGTCCCTCAGACAACTGGGGGGCCGAAGCCAAAAAATAAATAATTAAATAATTTTTAAAAATTAAATAAATAAATAAACATGGACAAATGTAGGACAAAATTTTCAAATGGAGGGCACTTTTAAAATAAAAATGGAGGACACGTGAAAAAAATTGCTGATTTTTAAAAAAATGTTAAGATAAATGCATGTTTCTGAGGCTTTTATAGACAATTGCCCCACCATGCCCCTCGCGCGAGACGCCAAAGGCCCCGGTGGCAATTGGCGGCAGGACCGGGCTGGGGCCGGTCCCAAGGCCTTGCCGGGCCGCATCCGGCCCGCGGGCCGCAGGTTGCCTACCCCTGGTCTAATTGCTTTGTCCCTGAATAGCAAATCCCCAATGTAAGGAACATATGCTAAGTTGTTTCATGATTTCTGATCCATTTCCCAGTGTTTCAATTATAAGGAACATCTATCAATTGTCATTGCATTAATGCTTCATGCAGCAAATGCCACTGAATCATGTCCAGTATCTGCTATGAATTGTAGAAGCCTGCTAACTCAATTGAGTGCTCTGTGCAATGCTGTTACAGGTAATTCCTCTGAACATTGAATTTCCTGCACCCACATCACTGCAGCTCTTGCAAACATAGATGCAGCTACTAATGCTCGGACAGCTGATGATGTGCTTTCCTTAGCGCAGAGTCTGCTCGCCTTTCGTCCCAATTCCTCTAACGTAGTGTCTTCCTCACATGGGGCTATTGCTCCCAAAATCAATGCTGCGATTAGTCCATCTACCAATGGTACCTTTAATATTTCTATATCTTTTTCAAATGTGTATAATTTGTGGCAATGCACCACATATTTCTTGGTTTGTAATGATGAGCTCCATTATGTTTCTATTAATTTTCTAAAAAATTCACAGCATGAGAATCACTTCACCTTGCAATATTTGCATTTACCATTGCAGTCCTTCTGTCTTTCTCCTTACTGTCTTGTCATGGAATATTTTTCCCTCTTTTAAACCTAAAGTTTGCAATACTCTTTTTTAGTAAATTTCTAAATTTATCTGCTGGAAATAACCTTTCAGCTATCATTTCTTATTCTATATCTGATTAATCATACTCCTTGTCGTCTTCCTGTACTAATTCATCTGCTACCATTCGTTAATCTGAATTCCATGCCATTGCTTCCATTTTGCCTTGTATTCTTTATACAGTTTCTTGCCTGGTGTTCATTGCTGTCTGCTTCTGTGTGCTTTTTCTTACTTTCTTTATTCAGTGTTATTTCTGTATTTTTACTCTGCCTTGCATCTCTTTGGGTGTTTTTATTGTTGTTGTGGTGGTGTTTCTTTTGTTATTCTTCCGCCTGTTATCTGACTTAGTTCTGTCAGTATTATATAATAAGTTTGCTAATTCTGATGTCACTGTGTCTCTTATTATATTTTGTATCTAGTAGCATTATCTTTATTCTCATAGTTTCCAACAAATCAGCAGCATCGACTAGTGTTTTGTGAGTTATCCAACTCCTGTCTCACTTGTTGTATGAGACTAACACTAGGTGTATTCTTAATCATGATATATAATCATATTTGACATCAATTCTTCCTGACCTTCATTATCTTGGAAGTCATTGCTGCTATATTCCCGATCCTTAAAGCACTGATTGCAATTGGGAACCTCTACTTGATTGGTATTGCATTTTTCCTTTTTAGTCTTATCTACTTCCCCATTTCCTTCCGTTATTTTACTGCCTGCCACTAATGTCTATTGGAGAAGGGTAGCCTTAGTGTGGTCTGTGGGGCAGGTAAAATTAAACTGGAAGAGAAGGAGAATTGAGTCCAAGCTGAAAATAACAGAATAAAACAAGGACTCCTGCCATGCGGTCAGCACATGTGGTAGAACCCAGCTTGAGTGGATTGTTCCCCCTGACTTCCTGAGAATCAAGGTTTTGAGGCAAAGGATTACAGGTGGGAATCCGTGAGCCTCTTCTAGATACTGTTTGGTGATACAGTACATACTAACAACTCTTGGGTACAGGATCTGAAGTGGCAGAACCACTGAAACAAGGGAGAATTACTGCCAGCCAGAGAAGACAGTACCTAGCTAGATTGCCTACTGGATGAACCTCTATATAAGGCAACTCAGGACACCATTTGAATCTTGGATGAAGATTGAAGGTATTGAAGATAAGCAGTACAGTGGTGCCTCGGGTTACGAAATTAATTCGTTCCGCAGCCGCTTTCGTAACCCGAAAAGCCTTCGCAAGCCGAAAACCCATAGGTGCTAATGGGGAAAAGCCGCAATTTCGTGTGAAATAGCGCCGAAAAGCACCAAAAAAATTTTTCGTAACCCGAAAAAACATTCGTAACCCGGAACAGTTATTTCCTATGGGATTTTTTCGTATCCCGGAAATTTCGTAACCTGGGTATTTCGTATCCCGAGGTACCACTGTAGTCTTAGCCAGAAGATGTCCATCTATGAAAGCAGGCAGACTGAAAATGAAGGTTTTTAAAGCCATGAATTAATAGAATCTGTAGTGGTCCATGCCTTGACAGAACACTTGAAAATACTCTCTTCTCCCAATCAAGACATGTTAAAAAAATGGGATAGGCGGTCAGGGAGGTAATAACAACTTAATAGGCTATTCTGAATTCAATATTCCATTCAGCCACTGTTTAGCATTACAGCAAGCATGAGAAAATACAGCCTGCATGTTGTATGCAGTTCCCCACAACCATTTAAACATTCCCAAAATTTCTCATATATATATATATATATATATATATATATATATATATATATATTATGTCCAAAGATGTTTGCCCCCCCTTTTTTGTTTTTGTTTTTAAGCCAAAAATGGCACCCCATGCCAGTTCATGTTCTGGGTTGTTTCTTTTAAAAGCCTTTCTTAGTCCTAAAACAGCCTGACAGGCAACAACATGGTGAAATTTCAGCCATAATCTTAATTTTTAAAAATGGGGATGTGGTTGTGTGTGTGTGTGGGGGGGAGTTCTCATGGAAAACAAATATGTCCCCACAAAGCCTGGCTATCTCATTATAGTATATCAAATGAAGGGCAGGATGAGAGACTAACAAAAAGTTTCTGTGAGGTGCCTTGTGAAAGTATGGAAAATACTTTCAACTTCCTCAGAGCTAATATTCCATCAGGCTAAAGGGATGGAATTTGTGAGCCATGAAGGTTCTTCATCTGGCCTGTGGAGCTTTCTGGACAAACCAGTCCTGTTCCCACAAGCCCCACCTAGTGTGAAGGGAATTACCATAGCATCTAGTTATCAATCTCTTCTCCACACAGGGCAGAGGGAGGAGGAGAAAAGCAATAATGTTCTCCAACAATTGATCAGTAAAATAAGTCAAGACCAGTAAAATCTTAAAAGCACGTACCCTTTCAGCTACTCCACCTGGTCGCAAATTTGTTATCACAACACGTAAGGGAGTAGCACTAATTTCCAGATCCAGGCCAAATGATTCATTCTCATTCCGAATTAAGGTAATGACTTCAGTGTCTTTCTGCCCAAGAGGACTCTCCTGTGGCTCAGTCTTCTGGATGTGTGGGAGCACCCTTCCACTGGTTCTGCTACAAGCACCATGATCCTCATTCTTCTGCCTTGAGATACCATGATATTCAATGCTCATCAAGCTTTTAACTCGAGTGACTGCTTTGTGTTCCAGTTTAGGGGATCTCTTAGATTCTGCTTGTGCCTCTCGGAAATCCTTCAAGCTCAGGTGACTTGGGTGAACCTCTGGCACATTTGAATAGTCAAATGATTTGACTGGAAGGAAAGGCGAGTCCACTATATGCTCCACAGCACCCTCTGTCAACTCCTTAAAGCTACTTAGAGCTGAATCATTGTGGACATGTGCTGCAAATTCTTTCTCCTGATTTTCATCACTATCTCCTGCTAGAGTAGTTGTAATGGTAACATCACAGCTTGCCTCTGCTTTCTTCTGACCTTTAGACTTCACTCCCTTTTTAAACCGGATACCATCTTGTTTGGCAAAGTCATCCTCCTCACTCACATCACCATCATAGAAAGCAATCCTTCTCTGCCTCTGGACAGTACGTGCACCTTTGGGGCTATCACTGAAAGTAACATGCCGAGTACCAGTCTCCTTTGGCTTGTTGAAAGGGCCAGGTGAGTTGCTTCCACTAGCTGATAAATCACATAGGCTTGATTCTTTGGTAGCTAAGAAAGAAAATATATCATTGTGATTTTATAATGTAAGGACCTGAAATATTGCCTTTGCCCACATATACCCCTAATTTTTAGATTTTGTCAAAAGATCCTACTCCAAATATTCTTTACAAATGATATGAGGTGGATGACTACTCAGGGAGAGGGGAGAGGACCTTCTCAGTGGGTGCACCTTGGTTATGGAACAGCCTCCCCAAAGTGGTTCATCTACTATAGTTTTCACTCAGATCTTTTAAACAATTGAAGTTTTTACAGTTGCAGATTCTGATTTAATTGTGCTTTATTGCATAAAACTTGTATGAATTGCTTTATATTTTCCTCTACCAGGAAGAACAGTTTCTCCTGTTTGGAGATTATATTTTAAGACTATATTTTAGTTACATTTTCAAGCTGCCCAGAAAACATCTGTTACTAGACAGCCATATAAATTTAGCAAAATAAACACACAAACAAATAAACTAAACAACATACAGAATCCTTGTTCAAGGCTCCACATAAAGGGGAGTAAAGAAGAAGCTGCCATATTCTTTTCAATTTCTTTACACTGTTATTACCACAGCTTACTTGGAATACCAGGAGAAAGAATACTCTCGTCCAGGAAGCTGCTTCCATCCTTTGGACAAAGTAGCTCCTCATCACCAGAGCCTGTTATAGCTGTTTCTGAAAGTGGCAATGGGCTTGCACCGTCCTGTAAGGAGTACTGACAATGTTCTGTTTCAGAGTTGCTGGACCCCATCTGAAATAAATCGATAGGGGAAAAGTCAATATAGGAAGTTGCAGCAATGATTCCTTAGGATAAGAAAACAGTAATTTTTCCGGTTGCTGCCCTCACCTTTACACAGATGGTGTTCCTTTTTCCAATTTCTAACAGTCTTTACTACCACCATTTTATAGATTCATTTCATAAATTATTCTACAGTCACTAGTGCTAGTGAATTTGTAATCAGATTGGAGGAGGGGTGGTAGCATATGCTAACTTATGTGCATAAAACAAATAAAAGGCTGGAAACCAAAATAGAAAGTGAATGAATTTCTTCCTCAATATGCAAAAGGTAGTGCTGGCCCAAGTATTAGGCAGATGAATTTGGATGACACACACACACACACACACACACACACAACCCCAGCAATTGGACAGCTGTTTAATTTGTTATGACTGTATTATTAACTGATGAATAGGGTGGAGTTTTCTTCTTCATATGGCGGAAAACCGTGCTTGGTTTTATGTCCTGTGTACCCTGACATGAGTGGATGAGAGGAAATAATTCAAGGCCTTTAACATTAAAAAATGTAAAAATAGAGCTGGCTGTATCACTTGTTAGAGTGAAGCAGCTATCTCAGACAGCAGGTTTGGGGAGTCATGGAAAGATATCAAATTGTTAATTACTTAATTTCTTATAATATCTTTACTGCTCTGAAGGTGAGGACACGATTCTGCAATTGCCACTGGTCTGGGTGAGAGTTGAAGTCCAAAGAAGTAATTTCTTAGCTCTTGGTTTTGTGCTATGAGAAGGAGTTAATTTTGCTGTTCTCTTCATGGACTCATATCTTCTGCTTTCAGTGTTTATCACTCAATTCCTGTGGATGAACTTTACTAGATGCACCTGTGCTGAAGCACCAGCCTTTCTCTATACAGTGCGCCCTTGGCTTATGCGGGGGATCCGTTCTGGACCCCCCCCCCCGGGTAAGCCAAATACCGTGCATGCTCAAGCCCTGCTCAAGTGAATGAGGCTTGTGCATGCGGTGGTGCACCCCCATTCATCCCAATGGGATGCGTCGCACCTTGTGCCCTGCGCATATGCTCAAAGCTGCGTATAGCATGCCTGCGTATAACACGGGCACACTACTGCTTCATACCACCTAAGCAGTCTGTAAGCGGTTTACAACTGTAAGCCGTAATTTCTGTACTGAGTCGCCAGAAGTCAGTAATGAGATGAAGGCGCACATCACCACCACAACGCATTCAGTTTCTCCTCAGGCTCTGGCTTCAATGCAACACTCCCATCCCTATATCATTCCAATATATCTATATTTCTCCCCAGACTATCCTCCCAAAGGCAAAGGGACCTTGCAGCACCTTTGAGACTAACGGAAAGAAAGGAGTTCATAGCATAAGCTTTGCTAGGCTTTAGCCCACATGCCTCTGAGGAAGTGGGCTCAAGTCTAGGAAAGCACAGGCTACCGACTTCTCCCGTTCAGTCAAGTCTCAAAGGTGCCGCAAGATCCCTTTGCAGATTGTATTTTCCAGACTGACAGAGCCCCACCCCAATACACTTCTCCCTCCACATTGGCCGGCGTTAGGGGCACAGGACCCTCAGGAATATGGAAAGACCGGCAAATAACAAAGACACTATGTTTTTACCTAACAGAACACCTCTCTAGGCATCTCTAGGTCCTCCAGTTCAACTCTGTGGTCAACATCTGCCAGACACTGACCATAGAGTTGCGCTGGAGGAGCTACAAAGGCCTAGAGAAGAGTTCTCTCTAGGAATCTCTGGGGTCATTTAGTATGGCTTTTGGTTAAAGCTGGCCATAGAACTGCGCTAGAGGAGCTACAAATGCCTAGCAAAGTGTCTATGCACAACGTATGTCCATGGGTAATGTAATCACATGACCCACAACTTGGCTTCCGTAACCTTCAACTGAATGTAGATATTCTATATTAGACAAAAATGTCCAACCACTTCCATAAGGGATCATAGTTGTGCATTAATTGTTGCATGGTCCCTTGACGCTTATGATGATGGTGATGATTCTTCACTGTCCTGGGGCGCCCTCTGGTGGCAGAGAGGGAGCGTTGCTGGCCAGTCTCAGCCTCCAAGGTGAAAAATAGAATTAATGGCTGTATATAAACTAAATCATTTTTTTAATTTTAAAAAATTAATTTAATTAAATAAACTACATAACTTGATAAATTGATTTTTTCTTCATTTTCTCTGTTTTTCTCTATCTATGCTTTTAGAAGGATGTATTTTAAAATTAACTAATAATTTTAATAATTAAATAATATATATATTTATTGTAATAAATGTAATTATTACAATTAAATATATTTTATTATTATTTAGATTTATATTGTATTTACTTTTATGTTAAGATTATTACAATTTCTTACATTTAAATAATTATTACAATAAATATTACAATTAAATAATTAAATAATTGTAATAATTAAATAACATATATTTATTGTAATAATTGTAATTATTGCAATTAAATATGTTTTATTATTATTTATATTTATAATATATTTATTTTTATATTTATTACAATTTATTAAAATTAAATAATTAAAAATTGTAATAACTAAACCAAAATCTATTTAATAATAATATTAATTAAATAATTTCTAATTAACAAATTGTAAGCCGCTCCGATAACTTTTTATAATAATAAATAATAAATAAATAATACTCAATATTCAATAATTGACCAGAAACAATTTATTTTGTCCATCCCAGATTTTTTTTTTTTTTTCATTTTCTGTCTCTTAGAATTGTTCCTAACTGTTCCTGGCAGACTCTGGTTTCTACAGAACCCAGGGCTATCTGAACTGTATCTTATATTTTGCAATCGGATATGCGGATCCATACTGAAGCTGGGGTAAAGATCTTGCCACAGATGGTGCATCACAAATTGACTATCTTTTCTAATGTCTCATCATAGTAGTTGCACCTTGCCTGAAGTTCTTGGAATTTGGCCCTCAGGGCCTGGATGTGTTGGGAAGTTGAAAGTACACCCCCGAATGATTTTGCCCATCTGGCTGGGAAGGCTCTCTCCGCTTGATTGCACCTGAATGAAATTTGTTCTATTTGTTCTATTTTATCTTTTTTTGCCTTTTCCAGGCAGTGAATGGCCTTCTCCAGCTCCTGGATCAGTGTGTCAGGTGAAGGAGCAAGATGGATTTTTGGGTCTTCGTGGTTTTTTGAGGGCTGTCGTACCCCCTTTGATGTTTTAAGGTCTGATGACAGACTCTCAGTCTGTAGAAGCTGGTGGGTGAGTGGGACAGCCACTTTCTTCACCTGGCTGGCCTTTGTGGATGTCGTTAGCTGGGGAAACCCAGGCTCTTCCAGTACAGCCAACAGCTCTTCCATGTCTCTGTCAAAGGCAGCATCCAAGACCTGCCTCTGCTGCTCCTCCTCCTCCTCCTCCTTCCTTCTCTCTTCCGCCTGTTTCCATTTCAAGAGCTCCACGAAGGCGTATCTGGGAAGAGGACAATAAGGTTCTGGAAGGCGGGCCCTTTCTTTACCTATAGCAGTAAGAAGCTCTACTTTCTCTCTCCACAGGCCTTTTATTAAGTCCTCCAAGATCTTTCGTTCGTGTAATCTTCGCCTTGGCCTGTTACAGACAGTCAAAATAAAGCTGCTTCGAGTCACAGTGGAGGTATGGTGTTTCAATGATGCACACCAAAGCCACGCTCCAGTTCTTAGGGCTGGGAAAAGGGCTGCCTGGCAAGGAGCTCCAGCCAGCTCCTTCCTACAGGGCCTGGTGCTCGCTCCAGTGTCTAACTGGCTCCCTCCAAGCTGCGACAGTGCGCAGGCAGATGCCATTGTTATGCAGCGCCTGCAGCTCAGTGTTGCCAACAAGCCTTGAAGATAATTTCCCAAAACATTTGTCCAGAACACACGGAATTCCCCCACATCACACGGAATATTCAGTCAAAATCCCCATAAAATTCCCATAATGTTAAAATGGCGGATCTTTTGCAAATAAACGTAACCCTGATTGAATAAAAATAATTGTAACTTATTTCAACTCTCAAAATTACCATTACAACCAAACAAAGAATCTTTCAGTCCTTTTAAGATATTTATTTTGACATGAAAGGGGTCCAGGAAGCTTTGTGCTAAATAGAAATGTGTTAGGCTGCAACCGCACTGCAGAAATAAATCCAGTTTGACTGACACCCTTTTAATTGCCGTGACTCAGTGCTATGGGATCCTGGGAATTCTAGTTTTCGGAGACATTTAACCTTCTCTCTCAGCAAACTCTGGTGTGACAACAAACTACAATTCCCATGATTTCATAGCAATGGGCCATGGCAGTTAAAACGGTATGAAACTGGATTGCCTAAACAGTATAATGATCTGCTACAGTTCACCTTCAAAACAAGATTACATTATTGTTGAATTCTAATTCTAATTGTTTTACCTGACTCACTGGCTCCAAGAAGCGCTTCATTGTCCAGCTCAAGGGCAGGGAAGCTTCTGTCTGTTTAGATTTCACCGAAGGGGATGGACTTTTTGGAAGATTTCCTGTTAAATATTAATTGAGTTAGACAGTGAGGATTTTGAATTGCAAAATAGCATACACGTAAGCTATAATACCATCCCTATTGGTGGTGCAAATGTGGGATACAATTTTTATTTTATTTTTTATTTGCTAATAAATAATAATAAATAAAATAATAAAACTTTAATTTATATCCCGCTTTTTGTTTCCACACTCAAAGCAGCATACAACCTTTAAGAAATACAATATATACAACCCCCCCTTAAAAAAGGATTAAACAATTCCATCCATTAAAATTGCAGACGATAAAAATCTAAAAATAACGCTACAATAATAAAATAACGGTGGGCAGAGTCTTTGCTTGTATATGACTGTGGGGGGGAGCGTTACATGGCCGGGATTGTTAGGGAGTGGAAAGACGTGCTGTGTCCACCACGACCACCTACAGAGTTGAACCATGTTGACAGGACATCAGGGAGAAGGAATCTGAAGAGATGTCTACAAATGTATTCAGGCCAAGAAGGAAAATATTCCTTCACCACTGCAAAAGGCCTTAAACTCCCGGCTTGAGAAATAACAACAAGAGCACTTCAAGCCTTCTCTCTACACAAGGGCTTTAATAAATAAGTTACTTTAATCAGTGTTTCATCGGCTGTTTCAAAGGAGCTGGGAAAGGGAAAATGCAACAAGATTCTGCAAGCCAACCAGGTCATGCTGCAAATCACCTATATCAGAACAAACAATGGTAGATGGAGGTCCTATAGAGCTATTAGACTTTCTCTGAGCCATCTTCTACATATACACCCCTATAGCGTTATTATTATTATTATTATTATTATTATTATTATTATTATTATTAGCTTGCTGTGGACTGGATTCCCAGTATATCTGCACATAAGAGAATTGTGCTAACATTTGAACAGTCTACAATTCCTCTTATGTCTGTTGAACCAGAGAGATCAGCAAGCTAGAGGGTCTTGATTGAAGATTTAAATTCACATCTTTCTGCCCTTTACTGGAAGCCACTGAGGCAGCGGATGATGCTTGGGACACAAATGAGTCTTGAGATAATGCCTGTGGAGGTGGGAAATGCTGCTAAGAATATGCAGACTACTGCTGTGACTCAGGGCAGGATGCCAACTGCTGAGAAAGCGCTGAAGTAGCAGACTGCTGAGCTTGCTGCTGCTGGTGGTAGGGTGACTATGACTGCTGCTGAGAGTAGGGAAGCTGACTCTGTGGATGCTGTTGATGGGCAGTGGTTGGCTGCTGAGGATAGAGGTGGAGACTGCTGATGTGGTGGCTCCGACTGCTGCTGAGACTAGAGGGGCTGGGATGACTGAAGCTATGGGGGCTAAGACTGAGTTTGTTGTTGCTGATGAGGCTGAACATGTGGGGTCTGAAATGGTGTTTGCTGGGCAAAGGAAAGTGATGGCAGCGGCTGCTACTGCTGCTGTGTATGAGGACTCTGCTGGTTGTAATTGGGAGTCTGGCTCTGTTGCCCATATCCACTAGGGCCTTGCTGTCCATACGGAGGAATCTGAGGAATAAGAGACACCATCCATTGTAGCTTGCATCCTGCTTAGACTTCCCATTGGATATCCCTGGGGAGTCTGAGGCCCGTATGGTTGTCCTGGAAATCCATGACCATGCGGTTGCCCTAACTGAGGTCCCTGCTGTTGTGTGTATAGGTTGTTTCTTTCATATGGCAGAGGCCTTATCTTCCCTATCTGATCCATAGGGCTGGATGGCTCCAAATACACTTGCATAGGACTGCACTTTCAAGTCTTCTGAAATTTTGTGCTATAAATATGGTATCTACATCCTCTTTGCAGTCAACCAGATCTTCTTGCATTTCCCCTTTTCAGTGTTAATGGGAAGGATGCAAGTTGTGGACTCCTCTTCTGTTGATGAAAATGAAGGGTTTCTCTCCTGTGTGGGCTCTCTGAAGAGTGACAAGGACTGACTTTTGAGTAAAACATTTCCCACAAGGCTGACATTTGTATGATTTGACTCTGTGGACTTTCTGATGCAATACAAGGTATGACTTCTGTGCAAAGCATTTTCCACAGTTCTGGCATTTAAACGGTTTGTCTCTTGTGTGGACTGCCTGATGACTCACAAGGTGTGACTTCTGTGCAAAGCATTTTCATAACCTTGTCCTCGAATATTCTCAACTAATAATGACATACTATTTAAATGTTCAAGAACTTTCTCAGTCATTGATGCACCAGTACTTTCTTTTTTTATACTTTTTTATTATTATAAACACGTAATATACATATTAGACATATATGTATACATACAACAAAAAAATTAACGTAACATTGCTTATCAACAAAATTAACACACGGTTATCCTATACTGTACACGGTAAGATAACACTGTCACTTCTGTTATCTTCCTTGATTGGGCCTTGCTCACCATCCCATATAGTAACTGTAACTTAATTTAGTTATTCCTTTTTATCTCGACAAAAGGGGAGACAGCTACTTTTCTGTAGCTGACTTAGTTCCATAATTTGTTCACTTTTTCCCATTTTCTTTGAAATTTTTGTTCTGTTTGCCATTAGTTGCCATAGTTATCTTATCCATCACCATTAATTCGTTCACCTTGATTACCCATACTTCCTGTAAATTTTGATTTCCCCCTTTCCAATATTTTGCAAAGACTAAACAGGAAGCAGTTATTAAGTATAAGACCACTTCTATCTCTTCATGGCATAATTTTCCTCTGAAATCTTCTGTGATATTTAACAGATATAGTTGGGGTTTCATTTCTGTATTAAATTGAAAAATATTTTCAATTTTTCTATGTATCTCTTCCCAAAAACTTTTCGCCTCTTTGCAAACCCACCACATATGATATAGGGAAGCGTTGTTTTCTTCACATTTCCAACATCTACTATCATTTATATTTTTTATTTTGGCTAATTTCAACAGGGACATATGCCATCTATATAGAAATTTATAGTAGTTTTTTAATTAGGTTGGCACTTTTAGTAAACTTTAAGGTTTTTTTCCATACTCTCTCCCAACTATTCAATAATATTGGTTCTTTAATATCCTGCATCAATTTAATCATGCTCTTTTTTACAATTTATTCCTTTAATTCGATGTCCAACAATATTCTGTATATCTTTGTTATCATATGTTTTTCCCCAATTGAGTGTGTTTTATCCAAGATGTTTGATTCTAACCCAATTCCAATATCATTACTGTCCTTTACAAATCTTCCTTTTAACTTAAGGTATGAAAGTCAATGCATTTCTATACCTTCTTTTTTAAGCTGCTCAATTGTTTTTATCTGCTGTACATTTTTTGTTTTTAATTAATATTATTATTAGCTTTATTTATAAAACGCCGTTAATAGCTATACAAAACCAAGTAAAATCAGGAATATATAAAAAGCTTGCCTATGGCATACAATCTAGAAGTTAAAACAACAAATTAAAAACATCATAAGAAAACAAGTTAAAACAACAAATATCCAATATTAAGCATCAAAACAACCAGGTCACAATCACAGACTCCCAGGGAACGCTTCCCTAAACAATATGGTCTTTAACTCGGTTTTAAAGCTAGTTAGAGATGTGTTGAGTCATGCTTGTAAGGGGAGAAGGTTCCAGGAGTGAGGGGCAGCAAGCGAAAAGGGAAGAATCTGGAACAGGGCCGTGGAGATCCTGGGTTGGGACAGGAGACCTTGGCTACCAGAACGGAGCAAACGAGTGGGAATGTAGGGAGAAAGAAGTTCAGAGAGATAGGGAGGGGCCAGCCCATGCAGGGCTTTAAAAGTGAGCAGGAGAAGCTTGTACTGAATGCGGAAGGGAAAGGGGAGCCAGTGAAGGGATGACAATAGGGGGGCGACATGGTCATACCGGCGAGTGAGTGAGATAATACGAACAGCTGAGTGCTGAACAGACATCACTGGGTGGAGGTGAGAGAGAAGAAGCCCTGCCAAGAGACGGTTGGAGTAGTCAAGTCGCGAGACCACTAGGGCATGGACCAAAGTCTTTGCAGTAGAAGCAGAGAGATATGGACGGATTTTGGAAATATTATAGAGAAAAAATCTACAGACCTTGGCTGTGGCCTGGATCTGAGGGATAAATGACAGAGAGGAGTCGAAAATGAAACCAAGACTGCAGGCTTCCTGAACCGGCTGAATAGAGATGTTGTTGACAGAGATAGAAAAGGAATATTGAAGGGTGGGCTTAGGAGAGAAAACAAGAAGCTCCGTCTTGGACATGTTGAGCTTCAAGCGCCGATGGCACATCCAGTGGGAAACAGCTGTCTGACAAGGTGAAACTTGCTGCTCAAGCCCTGGTGAAAGAACAGGGGTGGAGAGATACAACTGGGTATCAATGGCGTACAGATGATAAGAGAAACCGAAAGAGCTGATAAGTTTACCAAGAGACAGTGTGTACAGAGAGAACAAGAGGGGACCCAAAACAGAACCCTGAGGACCTCCAACAGATAGGGGAACAGAGGACGAAGTCTGGCCACCCGAGACCACTGCAAAAGATCTATCTGACAGGTAAGATTTAAACCAATCGAGAACGGAGCCCGAGAAGCCAAGGTCAGAAAGTAAGTCAACTAAAAGACAGTGGTCCATGATGTGGAAGGCCGCAGACAGATCAAGGAAGACAAGGATAGAGTAAAGGCCATTTGCCTTGGCCCGCAGGATATCATTCGAGATCTTGGTGAGGGCCGTCTCTGTGGACTGTCGTGGGCAGAAACCAGACTGGAAAGGGTACAAAATGGAGTTGGTTTTGAGAAACTCGAGACAGCGAGAGTAGACGACTCGTTCTAGAACCTTAGAAAGAAAAGGAAGAAGAGAAATTGGGCGATAGCTAGACAAGGTAGAAGGGTTGGGAGAGGGTTTTTTCAGAATAGGGAAAACTAGAGCATGTTTAAAGGCTATGGGGAAGGAGCCAGTAGAAAGAGAGAGGTTAAAAATGTAGAGAAGGGAGGGCAAAAAAGAAGGAGCTATGGAGATTAGAAGACAAGAAGGAATTGGGTCAAGGGAACAGGTTGTGGTTTGGAAGAGTTCAGCAGCGTAGAGAGTTCATCCAGAGAAACAGGAGAAAACGCAGAGAATTTGTTAGTAGGAAGGCCCAGGAGATTAATGGTGGGAACCAAATCAGAAAGAGTCAACTCCGACCGAATAGTAGTGATTTTTGTAATGAAATGATTGGCAAAATCGGAAGGAGAAAATAATGAAGAAACAGGGGGAGCAGGAGGTTTTAGTAGTGTGTTGAAACAAGAGAACAAACGCTACGGGCGCCTCTCGTTGGCGCAAATCAATAGTTTATAATAATTCTGTTTTGCCATAGCTAATGCATGTGAAAAGGAAAAGAGAATGAACTTATAATGGATAGAATCGGTCCACTTCCTGGACTTTCTCCACAGACGTTCGGCCGCTCGAGAGCAGGACCAGAGGAACCTAACGATGGGAGTGATCCAGGGCTGAGGCCTAGTCATAGAGGAAGAGGAAGACACGTGTGTAGATACAGGGGCAAAGCTTTCAAGAGTTGAGGAAAGAGTGGAATTGAGCAAGGACATAGCTGAATCTGCAGAGTCCCCAAGATTAAGAGAAGCAAGTGATGAATCCAAGGACTGAGTGAGAAGATTAGAGTTAACAGATTGAAGGTTATGAAATTGGCAGAAGGAAGTATGGCGAAGGGGTGGGATATAAGTGAGAGTAAAAGAGATTAAATGATGATCACAAAGAGTAAAGTCAAATGCCAAGTAGTGAGAGGTGACACACTTTGCAACAAGAACAAGGTCAAGACAGTGACCGAGAGAGTGAGTTGAAGAGTTAGAGTGAAGTAGAAGATCAAAGGAAGCTAAGAGGGGATTGAAGTGAGAGGTTGAAGAATTTGTAGGATCATCAATATGGATATTGAAGTCACCAAGAATCAAAGAGGGAACAGAATCAGAAAGAAAAAATGTGAGCCAAGACTCAAAATCAGAAAGAAATTGGTTGGCAGAACCGGGGGGGGGGGGCAATAAATGATAGCAACACGCAGCTGTAAAGGAAAGAAGAGTCGGATAGAGTGAAATTCGAAAGAAGAAAAACAATAGCTGGGGTGGTGGTGGAGAAAGCAGTTGAAACTGGCAGGAGTTGGACAATAAGATGCCGACCCCTCCTCCTCTGCCTTCAGGACGGCTTGAAAGAGTAAAAGAAAGACCGCCATAAGAAAGGGCGGCGGAGGTAACAGTATCATGGGCTGGGAGCCAAGTTTCAGTCAGAGCAAGAAGATTGAGAGACCAGGAAAGAAAAAGATCATGAAGTACTGCCGCTTTTGAAGCAGCGGAGCAACAGTTCCAAAGTGAGCAGAAGAAGGGAAGCTGGGAGATAGGGAGGGGATGGATGGGGATCAGGTTGGGGAGAGATGTGGGGGCCCTGGGGCAGCCTGGTTTTAACAAAGGGGGGGGGAAGTGTGGAGCAGTGCCCTTTTAAGGGGAAAAGGCTCCAGGCCATGCCCAACTCACTGCCTTGCTGCTGGTGTTGCTGCTGCTTCCTGAGTCCCAATGGAGTGGGGATGGAAGAGGAGGAAGGTCAGCGTCCTGAGGGCTTGCTCTCAGAGGCAAAGGCAGGCAGCCTGGTTTTCACAAATATATCTTTATAGGTGACCCGTTTCTCTTTTTGGGGGGTTTCCGATTTGTAAAAAGCTTATTGAACCGAGGTCCATCTCGGTACTTTAGTATAGAAATGTTTTTTTTGTATTTTTCCCAGACTTTCATCAGGACTCCCCTTACATATGTTTATTCCATTCTTTACAATTTTTTTGCTCATAACAGAGGTAAGCATGCCAACCTTTTTCTAGATTGACTCCTTCTAGCGCCAATAATGCTTTATTTTTAGGTTTATCCAATTTTTTATCCAGGTATATACACATGCATTGTAATAAATTTGTAAGTTGGGTAAATCTAACCCTCCTCTCTCTCTCTAAAATCTTGTAAATTGGCTAATTTGATCCTAGATTTTTTTTTCCCTGCCAACTAAAGTCTCAAATTTCTCTGTTCCATATTTTAAATATATTGTTGGATGTTACAACAGGGATTGTCGGAAAAAAGAATATCATTTTGGGGAGCACATACATTTGTGTTAAAGCTATTCATCCTAACAATGATAGTTGTAAATTCCCCCTTTTTTCAGATTGTTTCTTATCTCACCCCAAGTTGTGTTATAATTATTTTCTAACAGTTCTGAGTTTTTATTTGTAAATTGTTAAACCCAGATATTTTGCTTTTTGCTATTATTTTCAGTTCTGTGCTCTTTTCTAGATCTTTTTCTTCTATTTTGGAGAGGTTTTTTGTCAAAATGCCACTTTGTTGTTTGTTTATTTTAAATCCAACTATATTGCAAGCTTTCTCCAAAGTTTCTTCTAATCTCAAAATGCTGTTACTTGGATTGTCCAAAAAAATTACTATATCGTCTGCAAAGGCTCTCAACTTAAAGTGATGGTTCTTAATTTGTACTCCTTTGATTTGGTCATCTTTCCTGATTTTCCTCAGCACAACTTCCATCATCATTATAAATAAAAGTGGTGATAACGGGCAACCCTGCCGCGTTCCTTTGTTAATTTTACACCTCTCTGATCTTTCATCATTAATTATTATTTGTGCATATTGATTGGTATATATTGTATTTATACATTTTAAGAACCTATAACAATTTCAATTTGTTTTAACATCTTCAAAAAAACCCAGCTTGCATTATCAAATGCTTTCTCCAAATCTAGTAATATTACACCTAATTTTTTTCTTTATACATGTCATAGTATTCTATTATGTTCATTAATATCCTCGTATTGTTTTTAATCTGTCATTCTGGGAGAAATCATTATGTATCCATTGTTTCAATATTTGTTGAAGTCTATCTGCTAATATTGAGACAAGGATCTTAATTGCTGTATGTACTTCCTCATTTGATATTGATACATTTATCTTCCCTCTGTGCTCTTCCGTAAATTTGGGAACTTTTTCTTTTTGAATAGATTCTCGAATTTTTCTTTTTCTAGTTTCAGGTAAATTCTCTGCTAAAAATAAATTTTTAAAGACTTCTGTGGCAATTCTCTTAATTTGTTTTGGATGTGTAAATTCTTTACCTTCCTCTTTTAATTTAATTATTGTTTTATTTTCTCTTTTTAATTTTGTATGCCAACAATTTTCCTGACTTATTAGCATGCTCGAAATAATGTTGTTTTGCATATTTAATTCTCTCTCCAACTTGCTGTGTAATTCTGATTTAATTGATTTCTTCTTATTATTTTTTATATCTATTAATATGTTGCACCCCACCTTGAGCCTTGAGGAAAGGTGGGAAAGAAAATAACAACAACAGACAGAGCCAAATCTGAATTTTAACACTTTGTTAGAAAGGATCGAATTAGGGGGATTTAATTAGCTCAAATATTATGAGAGGCGTGTCCTAACAACGCACATAGCAGGATCGTGTCCCTGTATATATACCAGAGGTCATCTAGTCCACCCCCAAGAGAAAGAGACTCGGATGCCAAAGAGGTGCAATTAAAATATAAACATTTATTAAAGCCACACAACAAAAAGGATCACACACGCGCACACACATTCAATGCTAAAGCAAGGGAGGAGTGAATTCAGGAGTAAAGGAAGGAAGAGAGAGGCACCGTTGGGATATTTACCTTAGACATCTTCTCCAAGGAGTTGGATGTGATATAGGATGGATGGTGGGATATGACCGCGAAAATGGGACAGGACAGAGCGGCCGTGGTGGCTTAGGAGCTGAGTTCCGGCAGGCAAAGCTAACTTAGAGGCCCCAAAGACAGTGAGCTTGGCTTCGCTCAGGATTTCAACTGAGCAAGATGCTCTAAGAACTCAGGCTTGGAACTGGGTAGCTCGACAAGCCCCGAAATTAGGCTTGGAACTTCTGCTCGACAAGCCCACTGAGGGGTTGAAAACTAGGTCCTATATACTGCTAAACATACCTGCAAGCTATGGCAGCCTGGCGAACAAAGGCCTTGATGACTTATCTTTGCCTAAGACGAAACTTACACAATGGATACACAAAGCAGAGGTCTGCCACTTATTCAGGGGGGACAAATACCTTGATGGTCGAGCCGTTAAGTTAATCACTGGCTCCTTAAAGAGGGAGCCATAGCTATTCTCTTCCATGCTTTAGGTAGCTGCGAATCTGGTCTAGCAACTCCCAAAACTTCCTCTGGAAAATTTCAAATCTTAAGACCAAGCCTTGGCAAGGCTGCTGTCTGCTCGCCTTTACGTTAATGGAGGCTGGCTGTGGGGTTGGTCAGTCAGGAGGCATGGCTTCAGATCGCATGGCACCCAAAATTTTATATAAAACCATACTTGGTAACAACTCCCTGGGTTAAGGGGCTTAGGACTGAGCCAAGTGCTTTAGAATTTGGAACTCTATAAGTTTATCAATTTAAAAGTACACATAAGGACCCTTCAGTCCATGAACAAGATGTGTATAACATATACACATTAAACATGTGAAGAAATATGCAGAAAGCCAGATAACTGTTGATTTACTCATCTGCTGAATCTGAAATGGTGGCTTCAGAGTCGGAATCATCATCTGTTATGCAGTCTAAAAGGTCAAAAAGTCCTTTTTTAAATTTTTTTACATCTCCTTTTAGAAATGTTGTATTTTATCTGTGTGATGTCCAGTTTTTGTTTCAGTTCATGTACGCAGCTACAACACTTGTGATGTGTGGCTGTGGGTTCTCATTAATGACACTTGGGAAGAGGGTGGTGGATTCCTCTGCTTCACGTTTGGCAGGCAAAATGGAAAGATATTCAATAATTTTGATACAGTTATTGTTAGAGTTAAAATGGCACTGGATGGCACACGACGTGGCCTTAAATAGGCCCGCCCACCAATAGGGGGGCTGGAAAGAGCAGAGGCATTGCCTTCCAGGCCCCTTCCACCAATAGGCTGTGCTTGGGGTCCGGGCCAGCCAAGCATGGCCTCTTCCCTTTTGCAATGCAAGCTGGGACATGGAGTCCCAGAACCTGCTGCAAAAGAGCCACCATTTCTGCCCCAGCAGCCAATGGCGGGCCTTACCGCCAGACCAAAGTCTGCTGGGGCAAGACAGGTCTCTGCAGTTGCGGAGACTAGGGCACATTCCACCTCAGCAACAATGCCAGCCTGGTAAGTCGGGCAGTGTCATTTATCATGAGCATTCAGTTTTTCAGTTGTACCTTAAATACCAAGTTTTGAGAGCCAAGAGTTCTAACAAGAACAATTAATCGCTCCAAAATGTTCTGCCAATAGATTTTTTCTTCTTTTATTTTCTTAACATGGAACTTGTCAACGGTCAAGCCTTGTTCATGGGTTTTCTTTAATGTTCTCCATTTTTGGAAGTTAGTAAAATGTTCAATACTTTTTTCATGTTGGATAATAATTGCAGAAATGTTGTGCCAGTCACTACAGCCACTTTGGGCTAATGCAGAAGAATTGTTCCCATTGAAAACATTACAGCAAAAACACAATACTTTGTTGGTAGATCTGGAGATATTGACGATATATTTCTTCTCCATTTGAAAGCCTTCTTTTGTAGTGAATATCAGAGAATTTTTTATTTTTTGAATCTTTTGGAAAGTTGCCTTTAACTTGTTTTGGTCCATGTTCCACCAATAGAGTTCTTAAGTTTTGTTGGGTCATTTTTACAGTTTCCCAAGAAGCTGGATCTGCATAATCAACTGTTACTGTGCTTGATTCTTTGTTCTTTAATTCTTCAATTATGCTGTCTTCTTTTATTTCATGTCCACTTGATGTAGCGTCCAAGACTACAATATTGTCTTCTTGGGATAGGTAATTTTCCTCATCAACTATTGTTTCAACAATTTGTTCTGATGCTTCTGCAAAAGTTGGCAGCTTTTCATTGTCTGGCCCTTTTAGTGCTGACCTGTCATTTTGTCCATGAAGGTATTTTCGAAATACTCTTTAGATTTTTTAACATTTTCTTCCCTGCCCTTTTTTCTTT
Source organism: Sceloporus undulatus (assembly GCF_019175285.1). Classification (NCBI taxonomy): domain Eukaryota; kingdom Metazoa; phylum Chordata; class Lepidosauria; order Squamata; family Phrynosomatidae; genus Sceloporus; species Sceloporus undulatus. Next base: position 312,031,859 of record NC_056523.1, on the reverse strand, counting down.
TTCGGAAGCAAGCACCAGAGGGTTTCTTTCTATCAGCCATACTGCTACCTAAAAAAGGTGCTAAACCAATACCATAAAGAAAAAATATATACAGTGGAATCCCAATATTTTTGCAGGATAAAATATAGATACAGTATTTAACATAAATTAGCTGTTCAGTTGCGATAAAAACATTTGCGGGAAGTCTGTGAAAACTTTTTAAAACTAAACATTTACCCTGAAAAGCAGATATCGGATAGACATACGTTAAAATTTGACTGGTGTTCCGTGTTGTGGCACCGAGAGTAAGGTGCGTGGACGGCAAGGAGAGAGGGGGCTGTTGACCTTGACATTCAAGGCGCATGTGGAAGGCGGATGATGCACCATGTGACCATACCACAGACACAGGGGATGTACATTTATGTTTTGGCCATTGTACAAAGAAACAGTCATATGGTAGCATGCTTTTATGTTGCTTGCTGTAATGAATTTTCACTTTAATATTGTTTAATTATGCAAAAAATATACAAAAAAAGCAGCCACACCGCCCCTAAATTTTACCGCCCTAGGCAAAATATAGGCCTAGTTTCCCTATATGGATGAGCCAGCCCTGACAATTCCAGCACAATCCTTGAGCCCAAAGACAGTTAATAATATAGTTACTTTGAAAGAGTTGTCTCCCAAACAAAAAGCCCTGTGCAAATTCAATCCTTGAATATTTGTGATGATACTGATTCAACACCAGTTTGCCAATTAAATTTACTATCGAATACGTTCCATGATGCAGTTTTTGCAACTTATCTACAAAAGTTTAAAACTCTATGCTTGCAAGAGATTTAAATTTTATATTTATACATTTTAATGTACTATTTTTTAAATTGTATTGTTTTAAATCTGGTTGTTGCCACCTTGAGTCCTTGTATTGGGAGAAAATAAAATAGAATAATAATAATAATAATAATAACAATAATAATACTCATTTTAGCAGACTTTATGGAGATACATCCACCTTCCTTTTATCTCCAAACCTGCTTCCTTGTCTTATTAGTCCCCTGTGTCTGTGTCTGAGATAAAGAAGTTGATTGCAGCTCTCTGAGCAAGGCCCCAGGAGAAAATATGCCACCCTGGGAATTTTTAAATGTTTTCTTGAGTGGTGGACCCCAATATTAGCTAAAGTATTTACTCAGATCAACAATACAGGTACAATTCCAGTGGGTTGGAAACAGAGCATAGTTGTCTCTATTTACAAGACAGGAGATAAGCAAGTTCCCAATAATTATTGGCCTATTAGTCTTTTGGATAGTGACCTCAAGTTATATAGTAAATATCTGTTAAATAAATGAGAGGATTGGGAATTCACCTTGAACAGGTGGGCTTTAGGAAAGGTCAAGGTACTATTCACCATTGTTTGACTCTTTATTTTTTAGCCCTTCTAGCTAGCCAGCATAAATGAGCGGAGTTGTCTTTTCTAGAGGGGATGATTTCATATTGAAACTCCTTATCCTGGAAGGTTTTTCGAATCAATCAATCAATCATTTATTAATGCAGGGGTAGGCAACCTTTTTGAGCCGGGGGCCGGGTTGCTGTCCCTCAGATAACTGGGGGGGCGAAGCTGTGGGGTGGAGCTTCCACCCTCCGGGGGTGGGGGCACGTGCCGGGGAGGAGCTTCCACCCTCCAGGGGTGGTGTCGCACATCAAGGGGCGGAGCTTCCACTCTCCGGGGGTGGTGCCGCCCGCTGCAGGCAGAGCTTCCACCCTCCGGGGGCGGGCCAGCGCTGGAAGCCTCCCCCTCTTTGCTGGCCCCTAAGGGGCTCCAGGCCCCGTCAGAGGCCGGGAAAGAGCCAGCGGGGGGGCGCCAGCACTGGAGGCCTCCCCTCTTTGCCAGCCCCTAAGGGGCCCCAGGCCCCGTCAGAGGCCAGGAAAGAGCCGGCGGGGGGCGCCAGCACTGGAGGCCTCCCCTCTTTCCCGGACCCATGTGCTCCTTCTCGGCCTCCGCGGAGAGGCAGGGAAGGTGGTGCGGCCATGTGCAGGAGGCGCCGCCTCCTCCGCCCCAGACCTCGCTGCCCTCCTCTTCCTCTGCCTCCTCCACGCGGCCATGCACGGTGGAGGAGGAGGATGGCAGCGAGGCCCCCTCGGGCGCCCAGAGCAGCGCCCAAACTGCGGCGGGGGCGGCAGGACCGGGCTGGGGCCAGTACCGAGGCCTTGGCGGGCCGGATCCGGCCCGCGGGCCGTAGGTTGCCGACCTCTGGCTTAGACCAAAGGCTATTTGCATACAAAGTGTTAAAATACAATACAGCATGTAGGAACAGCATAATAAAAGTACAACATAAAATAAATGACATAATAATCTTGCATGTAAAAGAGTTCTCTGACCAAAGGGTGCTTTCTCGCTTGAGTATGTTGGCCAAAGATAAATGCAGCCCTCTCAGAGGGGAAGCTCCCTTGCTGCTACATTGGCCACAGATCAGGGAGCTTCCCCTCTGAGAGGGCCACAGCTGAAACAGGACACACAACTGGTCATGGCAAGACAAGTGCTGCATTTATCTTTGGCCAACATACTCTATTGCAATGTGGATTATTGTCAGGTCCTGTCTGGACAGCATAAACCTAGCAGACTTCTGCTACTTGGGAAAATGTGAAGGACTAGCCTAGTACCACACCCTGCATAATATTCTTACTTTTATGCTAAGGGTCTAGAGCAAAGATTGAGGTGGGAGTAATTTCAGAGTTTATCAAGAGTTAAGGGGCTTTGTCTACCTTGGGTTGACTCTCACTTGATTATTCAAACAACAATGTTCCCTAAGTGAAATGCTTACAACAAACCTTGATAATTTTATAGACATAGACAGCTGTGTACACATATATATTTTATACAAATAATTGAAAATACTGAGTTTATATTTCCACCCTGATTCTATTCCAGTGCAATGCCAAAGGAAATCTTAAACCGTAATATGTCAATTTCTTCTCAGTGCCTATTATGAATGTCAGGAGCAGATGAATAAGGAGCATATGAGAAGTAAAACTGGCTACTATATAATACTAAATATCATCACAGTGCATGCAGAGGATGGCCAACAGACTATACAAAGCATTCAGAATAAATAAGATTCAAACAGCCAATCTCATGATTGTGGTCCTAAGCAGCTTATGCCAAATAAAACTTGTTAGTGTTTAAGGTGCCATATGACTTTATGTTAGTTTTGTTGCTACAGTAACTGTTTAGATTAAGTATGAAGAGTCTACAGTACTGGTTCATCTACTAGTGAAAATAAGTACATCTACATCTCACTGCGTCTAATCAATTTTGAGAACATTGCTTTATACAGCATATATACAGAGATGTAGCTTTACTATCTCTAGCTATCTGATGTCTACAGTAATGCTGTAGAACTCAAGAGCTAGCTATGATAGATTGTTAGAAACAATTGGAACAGTACCTGTGCTGTGAGATGAAGAAACATCCTTGTGTTCTTTCTGAGTAGTTTGTGTGATGGCTTCATCCATTTCCTGTTCTGAAACCTAGTATTAATGTGAAAATGAACATGAATGTTTAGGCTGCCAAAAGTTAAAAAAAATGCTTAGGACTAGAACAAATGAGATTAGTTACTTACTATGATGATACATTCTTAGATGGCTCAGAGGAGCAATCCACTTTACATTGGGTTGAACCTCGCATCCTACCTCACATGGCATCAATATATAAGCCCAAAGAATTCTTAAAACATTTTGACTGGTGCCTCTATTACATCAGTTTTTGTTCCAAAGTCTGCTGCCACCCTATCTAAACTGTTATGTAACTATTACAAATACTATAGCTAAAAATTATAGCTTTTTAAAGTATTTTAAATCAGCTTCTATTACCACTATTTGTTTATTTATTCCTTCGTTTTAAAATTCTCCTGAAGCAGACACAACATGGGTGGGTATAGACTGCTCCTCCGAGTCATCCAAGAAGGAATAATAATGGCAAGCAACCAGTCTCTCATTCTCTGGATGGCATGGAGGAGCAATCCACTTGGGATGTATCTATGCCCTTCTCACTGGATGTGTGTGGCTGTCCTAACTACTAATCTACAACACTGACTGCAGCACCATCCGGACAAAGGCAGCCTGTGCCAATTTACATTTATCTATTTTATTAGACGGCTCTTTCCAGCCTGCTGCATTAGATACAGCTTTTCCCCCCAAATCCCTTGGTACTAGTGATGGAAGATATCTACTTTTTGTTTTCTGGAAAATGCTGTTCAATAACCTTGGCTTACCACTTGAATGATTCAATTACCTGTTGTTGTTTTGGGCCACAGCTCTCCAAAAAAAAAAACAAAAAAAAAAAAAAACAGAATTCTTCCCTGCACCAGAATATTGTTTTTGTCAATACTGCCTGTGACCTTCCCTACTGGGGGAGGAGTCACACCCTTTCTTCCTTGCTGAAAAGTTTCTCCAAGGCATCTTATGTCCATAGCACTGCTGCTTTAGCAAATATAGAAGCAGCCATGGATGATCTAAATGCCAGTGTAGAAGCCTCATGAACTTTCTAAAGTGTGGATTGTATTCTACGCTCATCAATAGCATTAAGTATTGTGTCACCTTCTTGAGGAACTATCGTGTGAAAAATCAAAGCAGAAATTGGACTGTCACTAATGGGACTTTCAAATGGTCCATATCCTTCTCAAACATATACAGTGCTCGCTTTCCTTATGTGGGGGATCCATTCCAGACACACACATCCCACGTAAGGGGGAAATCATTTATGCTCGGGCTCATTGAAAATAATGGGGTGCATGCATGCAGCGCCACCACATGGTACGTGCACCACAGCTGCACACACAATTAATTAGATTCTCCCACAGCTTCAGGTTATGCTGAAAGCCACGGAAGTGAAGCCCGCGTATGGCACGGGGCTCACTGTATATAGTATCTGGCTAAAAGCTAAAAACCTCCTAGTATTCAATGGACATTCCCATTCCAAATCTATTAATTCTTTGAACATTGGTGGTAAAGGAAACTCCATGCCTGGTAAGTTGGTTTTTTCATAACAGATGCTGCCTTGTTATCACTATCTCTCCCCCCCCCCTTTATTATGATGCTCATCTTCCTGAGTATCCTCCAAATCAAGGGGCTCTAATACTCATTTCAACATTCCTTTAAACTCATTTAAACATTTCTGTTAACATCAAATACTTTACTTGGCGTTATTTCCATTTCTGCTTCACTTTCTGAAGTATTTTGTTTCTCAGAAAAATCCTCACATTCTACCTCTTCTCCTGACTTGTACGATTGTACCTTCAAGTCTGAATCAGAACCTTCAGCAATCTCTTGAATATGTTTGATTTTTTGGTATACTTCCTACACAAAAGTTTTTCACTGTTTCCTTTATGAAGCAATTTGTCAATTATCTGTTTACTTCCTTTATTCCCATCTGCTGCACTTTGATCTCTCTTAGAATTGCTTAAATTAATTAATTGCTTATTTTCATTAGATAATGAATTCATTTACATTTAAATCTTGTCACTGTAATAAATAAATAAAAGTCATTTGATCACATCAATCCATACAGTTGAAATTACTGGAGGCATACCAACCCCTCCCAAGTGTGCTGCCACATTCCTATCAAACATCCTATTCAGTACCCTATTACCTGAATCTTTTATCAGTTCCTGATAAAACTGAAATCTCTGTCTGTTGGAGTCATGCCCCCTTGCTTGTGAATATTTACTGATTCCTCTCCTATTAGCTATTTTTTGGCTGAAACATGCCTTAAAAAAACTAAGACAATATGGTCCTCTGCTTAGATATTGCTCTAAAACCATCTCTGCCTGTTCTGTTTTTCTCCAGCAATCTTGACTATCTTGCTTTGTTGTGTTCCACTCTCAGCTTGCCACTTGAGTTGCTTATCAACAGTATTCTGCTCAATCTCACCTCCTGCATTAGAACTTGTGTTCATAACATAGTGGCCCAAAGAGATGCTTGGAGAATTGGGCACTGTTTTCTCATGAGTCCTAACCCTTTTATGAAGAGGTAACTCACTTTTTGTTTCACCTTTATCATTTTTAGCTTTTAAGACTTTCTTTATAGACTGCAGGTAGTCTGTTTTGTCCCTCACCTTATGCTTACATGTTTTTAATTATTTCAGAGGCTTTTCTATTGAACCATCCAACTCATTCTCACTTGTCATTACAAAAAATTTCCTTAAAACCTTATTGCCAGAATCCTCAGAGACATGCTGCTTTACAGTCATCTGGATTTTATTCACTTAATTTTATAATTTCAGCCGCGATATGTGAGGGGGCAGTCCGCATTGTCAATTCTCCCACCATGATCTGAGAGGAGGCAGTTAGTTAGCAATACCTGGTTTTTTAAAACAAGTCTCATGAGTTAACTTTAATACTCTTTCCCGCTAAAACAACATTGCTTGTTTGTTAGAGAACCTTTTCCTGCCCAGTCTCCATTCTTTAAAATCCTGATTACATGAAGGAAAAAAGCATGTCTAGCCAGTAAGGCAGGATTTTAAAAAACTGATGTGAGGGCAGAAGTAATGCAACACAATGGAGTTCCCTTCCACCTTGAGTCCCAGAGTGGTGTAGTTGTCCAACATCCACACCTGCAACGGAATGTTGATTTTGCCCCCCACTTCCCTGTCTCTCCTTCAGCCCCTTGGACAGCTGACCCCAAAGACACCACAGCAGCAGGAGAACATGTGCCACTTCACCTGTTGTGCCCCATGGCTCCTGTCCTTTTCCTATCACCAGACATAGTCTTCCCTCATCCCCACACAAATGATATGCCTGAGCCTTGGGTCCCTTTTGCACTACCCAAGCACATCACAAAGAGTGTGCTCTGTTACTTCTGAGTGAGAATATGTGGGAAACAACAAGATCATTGATATCAGCATTAAAGTGGTTAGCCTTAAACTGTGATTTGGGGGATCCATATTCTAGACCTCAGTGAGTTGTGAAATGCACTGGCTCACCTTGGTCCAATCACGCCCTCTCTGAGTCCAGCCTAATTTAGGATTGTTGTGATTATTAAAATGGGAAGAAGATCTCTATATACCACTTTGAGCTTGTTAGAGGAAAGTCGAGGTATAAGTGTAACTAGGAAATAAATAATAGTGACATTTATTTCTGCAGGCCTCTTGCTAAAACATTGAATACTAGAGATCTGATGATGCCCTCCTACCAGTTTTTTCCAGAACCTATCTGACTGATTTTGTTTAACCCAATCCTATGTATATTTATTTGAAATAGCTAAAACCCAAAGCGAGAAATGCTCCCTCAGTACCACTCCCACAAAATGAAAGAAAGAACCATGTGGGCTTCAAAATCCTGTGTGATTAATTTTGTGCTTTTGGGCTGTATTAATAAGAGTATCACCAAAATGTATTATTTGGTTTTTGGTGTTGTGTGCCTTCAAGTTGTTTTCAACTGATGGCAACTCTAAGGTGAACCTATTATGAGGTTTTCTGGGGCTGAGACTCTGTCTCACACATAGTCACCCAGTGGGTTTCCATGGCTAAGCAGGGAGTCAAACTCTGAGCTCAAACAACTACATCACACTGACTCCCCAATGTGGGCTACTCCGGCATTTTCTAAAAAAAAATGATTAAGTTCACTAAAAAGACAGCAAGGAAAATGGACTTCGAACAGGGTTCAGATGGTTCATCAGAAAATGTAATAAAGGACTTTCTTTGCTAATGTCATCTATGCTAAGTCGTTGTTGCATGCTGTTCCAACTTGTGACAACCCTAAGGTGAACCCGTCACCAGGTTTTCTTGGCAAGAGTTGTTCAGAGGGGTTTTGGCTTTGTATTTGTGAGGCTGAGAGAGTATGACTTGCCCAAGGTCACCCAGTAGGTTTTCATGACTGAGTGGGGATTCTAACCTTGGTCTCCAGAGCCACCATCCAGTGCTCAAACCACTACATTACACTGGCTCTCATATTTCTATATACTGTCAACCAACTTGTGATATACTATCAGACTGTTTTTATTACCTGCCCACCCATATCCCAAATATTTTTGTCTCCAAGAAACACAATATACAATATTTAGAATTAACTGTGGAAACTGCAAAGCAGTTGAAACACACAACCAACTCCCTTGGCTGGTGATGCCAGGGTAAATACAATGCATTTCTTAAGAATTAACATGAGGCACCAATACAGATTAGAAATCTGAGCCACCTTGACAGAGAAAAACTGAATGAACCCCAAAACAAACACAGTAGTTTAAAATAGGTTTCAGTGTCATATTTTCTCAGAAAGAAAGAATTTTTTTTGTGGTATTGGTTTTGGAAGTACATAAAAACCTAGAATACCAGGTAATTTGGTAATAAAAATATTCTATCTGATGGAATGTGTATTAGCTACAAAAATGTGTTTATTTTAAAAAGGATGCTATATGTGTGTATGCATTAGTCCTTTTTTTCCTTTAAAATTATATAACAAGTGACTTTCAAGGTTAAAGCCAAATCCAACATATAGCAAAAGTACAATAAAGAAATACAATTTTTAGATAAGGAATCAGGAGAGTGTGGCCTTTGAGCTGCTCTGTGTGCAACTCCCATCATTCTTCACCAGTGATGAATTGGGTAGGGTTAATGAGAGCTGTGGTCTAAACACTTGAGAGGCACATGGTACCCATTTTGATCTACAGAGATACGTGCAAAGCCTTTGTCCACAGCAAAACACAAGAGACACTGAAAAACCTTATTTACAAGCAGAATAAATTATGAAAATTGTCTTGGTTAACTCCTTGAAATGATATTTTCCTATGTGAACAGAAGAAAAACAGGGTAGCATTTGATGGTTCTACAGAATTTTGTCCCTGAGGAAAACCCACTGGTCAAAATATGCTGCACAATTTTCAGATTTTGGAAACATTACAGTTTTGGATCCACATTTCCTAGAATGTACCATTCAGCATGACCATTGGCCATACAGGTTGTGGGATTCTGGGAATTGGAGTCCAAAATGTATCATGCCCAAACTATATTTTTATATAAGAAAATACTACTTCAGACTCTGACATACCTAGCCCTTGTTTTTTCACAGTGTTGGTGCAAGTGCCAACATAGGACAATTCCTTCTCCACAACCTAAATCTTCCCTTAGCATACACAAAGACAATGAATAGGGTTGCAATTACTGATCATAAAGGGAAAAGAATAAAATATAAGAATGAACATGCTCTGTGAGATTTGAAAGGCAGGATTCTCTATTGAGCTTGAAAAACAATAACGAGTCCCTTTACTTGTAGTCTGAGACATGGATTGCTGAAATCAATAAGTGCAACAGTCCCATTGACAAATGGGTTCATCAAACAACCTCTTTTTAACTGATACTCTTAAAAATTAAGTTTAGCAACAGCCTGCAGAAAAATGCATTGCAACCGAATGTTTTTATACACCAGCCCATCTCATTCTGTTCAGGGTTCTAGAGTATGGATCAGTGGTTGCTAACTCTGCTTCAGCTCTAAAATACTTTTGTTCTTACTGTTGGTTAATAAGATAACAAGAGTAATTCAATAAATTATATTGTATTCCATACCTTTGGATTGGGATGGCGACTAATGATCAGATGAACTGGGCCTGGACCACGTTCTCTCAAAATGGCATAAGCTTCACTCAAAGCTGCGTGTCGCAAACTTACTGAATCTGCTTCTAAGATCTGGTCACCACGGCTAAGGAAAAAAGAAATCTAATGTAATATGTCTGCTGGATACTGAATTTATGTTAGGGCTTTTTAGAGGGTGTAAATACATGGAAGAAATGAGCAGAGAAGTTGCAGCTTCATTTTGCATCAGACTAATGGTATGTATCATACACTACAGTCAGTCCTCTGGCCTGGTTGCACTTACAGAAAGAAATGGGCAGTGCAAGTATTTGTGCTCACATGCATTTTGCTGTGCTTTTAAAGATTAAAAGTTTTCACAGAAAATGAGAGGTTGGGACATTATTGGAGAGCTGAAGGAACAATCCAAGCACATGTAGCTTTATTCCAGAAACCACCAGATCAAGTCAGGATTATAGTTATTTTCAGTTGTAAACATTGACTCCCCTCTCCTCATCATCTATTTTATTACATAGCCTTGTTCAACATTAAAGTTATGTAGAATGAAAATCTCAAAAGATAAAGTTGTTGTTGTTGTTGACCATGTTTTTATATATGCAGCTATAGAGAAGAGGTGGACAGTCATGCAAGAATGACCATTCATGTTCTCACTCTGAATGAGCAATTCACACAGATATGGGATGTACCCAAGCCCTGTTTCATCACAGCTGGAAATGGCTACCATTGTCCCTTAGCACTGCATTGCCAAAAGCTACATGAGCAGAGTTGCATTTATCTATATTGTAATGCCTAATAAATCTTGAATGCTCTTTCAAAAAAAAAAATCCTCCAATGAAAAAGTTACTTGGAAAGTTGTTGATGTTACCACTGCCCTCATTGAATTAGCCCACACATTTTGAAGCCTCAGCGTGTGCAAGTAGTAATCACATAGACAGATACATGCTTTTAGCCATCTGGAAATCATTAACTTTGTCACTCTTTGACCCAGCGATTTGGAATTAAATGATACAAATAGTACTTCTGTCTAACACAGACACTTAGCTCTACTTATATAAATCTTCACCACTCTTTTCACATCTAAGGAGTCCCAACTCCATTACAATGTGATAGATCAGGGCAAAGAAGCTGGTAGATGGGTCTCATGATTCATAACTCTGGACAACAAGCATTTCAGCACAAATAACGGGTCTACTTATAACACCAATTTAACTTCTTCAATTCTTCATAAATTAGGATCTACTGTCAGAGAAGCTAACTCTGGCACAAAACAGGTGGGCCGAAAGTTCCAGAGCACATAGCAACTGCATGCTCTGGAACCCTAATACGTATGGATGGCATCATCCATATGTGGTGCGCGTGCATGATGCAAGCGCGGCGCCGCATCCACACCTCTGGGTGCCGCACTTGCATCATGGACACATCAAGTGCACCAATGGTGCACTGATGATGTCCTCCCCACGCACCCAAAAGCGGGTTCTTTTTGGAGCAGAGGGAGCCCACACAGTTTGGTTGCTGCAGGCTCCCTCCGGAGGGAAAATGGGCGGCTCCAGACCGCCCCTTTGGGGTGGTCTGTCGAGCCCCTCTGATACTCTTCTTGAGATGTGATAGCTACTAGAAATAGCACTTCAAGCATAATGACTGTAAAAATGCTTCTCTAAAGGACTTGAATGAAGCTACAGTTAAAGCTTAAAAGTCAGGTCAAATCCCAACTAAAGGATCTATGTAATGTAGGAGAAGTCTGCAAAGTTACCTCCTTAGGAGCCTCCTCACATGAGCATGTCTTAAAAGAGTATGTTGTTCAAGTGCAAGTATTTTAGACAGTTGCCACCTGTCTTTTTAATATGTTTGGCCACAGTTTCTTAGATATGCTATCCTGCAAAAAGATC